>NC_034412.1:64633602-64716433 GCF_002078875.1 Numida meleagris | reverse complement strand
CCTGGAGGTGTTCAAGAAACGTTTAGATATAGCGTTGAGAGACATGGTTTAGTGGGGTTATTGGTGGTAGGTGGATGGTTGGACTAGGTGATCTTGTAGGTCCTTTCCAACCTAGCTAATTCTATGATTCTATGATTCTATGATTCTACGTAATTATGGCCTTATTTTCCCATGCCAGGGCTAGATCACTAACTACTGAGGCTGAACTTTTAGTGGAAGTAGGAGAGTTGAAGAAATTGAGGCAGCCAAGATTAGCTTCCATCATAAACCAAGTTTTTCTTATCATTCATTTGAAACTAGCATAACACTACTGATATTTAGGGAGGTACATCTGAATTATATCTGGATAAAGATCAGAATTAAGTCAGTGGAATTTTAAGAACATCTTTCGCAGACTTGATATCAGGCTGTAAGAATAAAAGCTTCTTTTTTTGTAAATAACATCTTACATTGATTTTCTTTTTTTTAATAGTGAGTCAGTAGGACAGGAAAAACATCTTTTTCATGGATGCCTTGGTGTTAACTACCTAATAGTTTGATTTTCTTAGAGCATTTCTGTTGAGAGTATAAATCACCTGCCTTCATGATCAATATTTCAAAGGCTGTTTTTCAGCCTGGAATATCAAGTTACTCTTTATTTCCACTAAGATGCATTCTCCTCAATCTATACAAATTTTATTTCCTCTTCTCTTTAATTTCAAAGGGGATTTCTTAAAAAATGAATAGGGCAGAAGTATTTTACACTTCCAAACTTAACTATCTCTGAAAATGTCCTAAAAGCCTGAGTAGGAATTCACTTCTGCAGATGTATTCCACTAAAAATAATGAAAGTGTTGAGGTTTCCTCAGAAACATCATAACCTTTCCTGTATCCACAAAGGCAGCATTACATAGCAGCAAGATGCTCTCTGCTCCATATTCGAACACAGACAGTTATTCTTTTAAGATAGCTAACTAAATTGTATGAAACCTTACTCAGTACTCTTTGACAATAAGTACATTCTCTTATAAGGTTTTTTAAAGCTTTGTAAGTGAACTTAGTAAATAATGACTGTGAAGGATCTTTTGCATCATTAAATCCCATTCCCTGCAGCTGCTGGAGAAATAATTCAGGTATTATCATCTTAACAAAACTTTTTCAGTGCCATTTTAATTCTGTTTTTGCATCCATCTTCTGCTGGAAAGTTGACAGAACATCACTGCTCTCCTCCTCCCTTAAACCCAGTGGGCAGCCAGTTCATGCCTACCTGAACTTGTGTGATCTGATGAGATTATGAAGAGCCAGAATAGCCTTTATTTAGTTTTCAGCCTCTCTACCAAATGTCCTGAAGTATTCACATACTTTCAGCTCTTTCTTTCAGAGCAAACACAGTGCTCTTAAGCAGATTCAGTACATACACAATTAATTAATTTGGAAGCCTGCCTCTTTCATCTCATGACTGTCAGTTTTTTTACTTCTGTCAGTTCCTTTTCACACTGACTCGGCATTTTTTGCCATATTCTTATTTTCATGCTTTCCTTATCCTGTACATTGAAAACATTTATCGTAGCCATCTCTTCTGAGTTCTGTGCTTTTCGTAGTGACAAGGCCATACTTCTCTGTCTGTGTACAGTTTGCTAGAATTGGAACAGCTATATTTGCTTTGAATTCCTAAGATATTTCTTCGATCTCAGTTATTTCAGTGGAAACTACTGTGTTACATGACTGTCCAACTGTGCTTAACATTTCCCTGATAAATTTATGTGTGTGTGCATATATATATAAAACTCCTAGTATTAAGAAAAGGAATAGTTGTTAAATATATAAGTACAAGTGCAGACATGAAAAATGAAGCAATGTTTAGATAGATACAAGCAAGGAACAGATGCAAAGGGAGAAGAAATGGAGCTGCTGATTGAGCAGTGAAGGAGCTGGAGGCCGTGCTGAACATTAGATCTTATATAATGTCAGATAAAAATCAAGAAAACTCTTGAGTTATGAGCCTATAATTCTACCTCACCAGGGTTCTGTTGGCATATAAAACAATGTGATAGTTTGTGTCACTTGACCCTGCAGTGAGATTAAAGATCCATAATTCAGAGTTACCTGTTGTTTCCCATTAACAGAACTTCAGAAATAAAATTGTTGGCCAATGTTGATTTTTAGTTACGTTGTGTTTTTTTTTTAAAAAAAGAAGAATTTTCATTTCACTCATTAACATAGGCAGTAATATAGACTTTTATATAGTATATCTTATTCAATGTAAAATATACAGTTCATAGGAAAACTATCCATAAAATAGATCTTTATGAAAAGGATGGGGAGCATGTTGTGTTGCTTCAATGTCCTCATCATTTGGGGACATAATATTGAACTGCAGATTTCCCTGTAACTTAAGCAGAGTCCTGATCAATTCATTAACAGAAGTACAGTAAAAAAGACAAAATTAATATCTGCTTGCTTTGAAATGATACATTAAGGACTCCAAAATAGCACGAGGAGCTGTACTGAATAAGCACTTTGGAACACTGTAGCGCTACAAATAGCATAACCAGAGACAATGCACAAACATTTTTTGCAACAGCTAAGCTGCATACTATAGCTAAGCTTTTGTAACACAACTATGCTTTTATATATAGATTATATATATATACATACATAAAAGTATGTAAATAATATATAACTGCAAAGGGCTGAAGGGAAACATGTAGTGTAAGTACAAAAAAAGGTACAGCAAAATGTGGAAGCAGTGAAGTCTGCAATCTAAGACTAAGACACAGAACAAGCAGAAAAGGTTTGTGGAGGAGATAGAACATGACCTGCCTCTTTTGTCTTTTGAGGAGAGAGCAAGGAGCACAAAATTCCAAATGTCATCAAGGGATAATAGCGAAAAGCAAGGTCGGCCCCTTCAGCTTCTGTCATTTGAGAGGATAGGAGCCTTGCTCTGCAGCCCCAGCAACTGAGAACTGTAAGGACCACAGTCTCCAGCACTAATGGCGCTGCACCCACTCAGTGCAGCTCTACGCCACAGCTAATGTGGGATATGATCGTTAAGGACCATCTGTTTGAATACTTAGTGATAGTGATTGATAATGAGTCAGAGCTAACCATTAGCACAAAGTGTATTGCTAATGAATGTCAGCCCAGCACAATGGTGCTCTGAAGTTTGAAACAGGCCTGGATTATTCATCTTCTGCACGTTCCCCCTGCAGCCAGCTCTGGCTCCCTGGTACTGAGATAGCTGCACACAAGCAGTCACAGTGCCCTTCTGACAGTCTTAGATTAATTGCCGTGTCCAAACTTTTACAATAGAAGTCTCCCACCACTCATTCTTATGTTTCATGTGCATGGCTTTATATTCTTTTACTGCTAGCAAAGACACATCAATCAGCTATTTTCAGTCTCGGTTACATTTCTCTCGCTCATCTTTGGGATGTCACTCAAAAACACTCAGTATTTTCATTCATCTGTTTTGTGTTTAGTTTAGGTAAATATATAATCTATCTTTATATATCTTCCAATAACACACTGGTAGAAAAGTATTGAAGTCAACTGGTGCAGAAGGGAATGTATTTGCAGTTAACTGCAGTAACACTGTCATTATGTATACATAATGACAACAACAATTTCCATGTTTTTTTGACAGTCTCACGCTCAATGCTAACATCACAGTGGAAAAGGGAAGGAACAGACTCTCCAGTAAAACCTGGTTCCAGAGATATCTATACCCCAAATTCCTAAAGCATTACATAGTAGATCTACTAAAAATGTTCATCCACAATTTAAAATCCTCCCTCTTACCCATTAGATCATAAGAAAAACACATCACAAATAGAGATGATATCTTCCCAGAGCACAGTAAAAACAGTTTCAAGAATTTATAGACAGAGCTAGTGAGTAAAAAAATAAAAACAAAATCCAAAGCGAGATATGTAGTTTATTGAAATGATGTTACCTGAAGTTTTAAACTATATTATGACAGTTGTGTAAAAGGATTGATGCAAAATCACCACTTTCAGAAACATTCCAAGGTGGTCGGTTTTCCAGCAAAGTCCCACTGAGGTTCAGGAGCTTACTTTGCTCATTAATATAACTACTAACAAAATTTTTGAATCTGTGGTGTTGCAAGGTTGAAGCAAATAATGTTTTGGGGGGGTTGTTTGTTTTTTGCTGTTGTTTGTTAGTTTGTTTTTTAAACCAGATCCCTCACCTACTGATCTTATTATTGAGGTGATGGAGAGTTCACTTCAAAGAGCATCAGAAGTTTGGTAATTATGTGTGATCCAAAACAATCACAGAAACAAACCACACAAGGTACTCCAGTGTTTCTCTACTGACAAAGATGACAGAGGATTTCTTTGCTGGTTTTCTGTTTGTAATCACTGGTAGAAAACCACCCTGTGTCAAAGGGCAGTGTTTATTCTTCATCTGAGTATTTACTCTTGAGGGAGAGCCAGCCCTTTGTGGGAACTTATGACTTATCTCTGAAGACAAAATTGTAGTCTTCAAAGACACATAGTTGGGCAAAAGAAACAGTTTATGCAACTTTTTGTATTTTTAAGGGTGAGTCTCAGAAAGCCTTTCTGAAGGAGAAGGTAAGTGACAAGAATGTATTAAGGGCCTAGCTCCAGCAGTTTTCTTGCCTTCTAAGGCTTTCTTAGAATCACAGCAGATATTTTTCTGCTAAAATACAAACATGAATGTGAAGCTCAGATTGTCTTACTCTATGTTCTCTAGTAGTTTTACTAGAAAATATTAATTTTCATGTGAATGTGTCATGGTTTTATGATTTTTGGTTATTGGTCTTCCACATCATAACATCATGTAGTGGATGTACCTGGTTCTCAGAAGAGAAGGACTACTACATTCCCCAGGGGACTTTGTGACCCTGTTACCGTTTTCCAGCCAGAGGGAAAGATAAAAACTCACACATCATGAGACCTTGTTCTCTCTTTCTGCCCGTCTCTCGTCCTGGCAGCATCTCGCTACCCAGCCGTCTTACCTTGATTTTCGGACATTCTCTCTCATCGTATTGGATTTATCAGCTTAAACTGTAATTATATTCTATTATAGTGTGCTGTTTTGCATTCCAATATCTTATTTAGTAAATTAGTTTGTTTCTCCTCAGATTGCTGCCGCTGTTTTTGCTCTCAGGCCCATCTCCCTACCCTTTTTTTTTTCCCTTTTCCCTTTCCCGGAGCGTGGGTCTGTGGGTCCCCCATCCCATTCATCACAGAACCAGGCCAAATGCCCATAAACAGTTGACAAATGCAAAGAGAGAATCGTGGTTTAAGGAGACTAACAGATTTAAAGAGCTTATTAAATATACAAAATGAGTAGTCACTAATGTGAATTTTATCTCATGTGAAAATTACATGAAAAATAAGGAATCTGATTTTTTTTTTTAAATTCTGTGCTTATATAATTTTAAGTTATAATTCATGATGATTGCTTGAGGCAACTCCTAACTTAATCCTGATGTAGGCAATATTCCCATTGATTTCACTGGATTTGTTTGAACAAACCCATTAGACAAAGACAAAGACATTAATTTTGGGCTAGAACATATGAGACAATAGGCAAAACAGTGGCGATATACCTGCTGGAACTCAGAGCAAAATCTGTAATAATAAACAAGCTATAATAAACACTGAACAAAAATCAGTGAGAAAGTATGTCATATAGTATAAAATTTTCATGCACCTTGTAGGAAAAAAAAGTATTAAACACTTGATAATACATGCACACAGGCTGTATGCCTAAAATACTTGGTCAATATTTTTTAACTCTATGTATGAGTTATTTACCACCACATTGTTTTAAAATCCTTGCAAATTACTTCTGTATACCTATTTTTTTCTCTATATGCAATTAGTTACTATGTAAACTAATTAGAAGTTTACATATCTCTTCTGTCATCTAATTCACAAACAATAATACTTTTTCTTTTACCTATTGTATAAATTCCCTTCGTGTTTTTTGTTCAGTCAATTGGAATTAGAACCAGCGCCTTTACAGGACTTGAACATATACCTATTGTTTTGTTGATTTTTAGGTACCTTATGATTCCTGACCATATTATCTAATATTTTTTTGATTTTATTGTTCCAATTAATTAGTTTCAGGAGGGTCCTGGTTCATCTAAATGTTTAAGTATGCATGTAATTTTAAGTGCATAGGAGAATACACTTGCAATCAGCCAGTCCTTCTCAATTAAGCATGAGCTTAAGAATCTTGTCAAATTGAAGTGTACATACCTTAAGAGATGCTGATGCATCTACAGTTTCACAAGCAGAGACTTTGTGATTTGCTTTTTTTAATTTTTATTTTATTTTTTGAAGGCTCTTACCTGATTGAGACAAAATGCTGAATTAGCAAATATTGAGACAATGATTATACTGCCTTTTTTACTGTATATTTTTCATATTTATTATGCTCAAATTGAATAAATTGTGCAGTTAATATTGCATTTCCTATTATTTCCATGAGTTGGTTTCAACAGCCAGGCTTCTTTTCACCTTGTACCAGCTACCTGCACACTGGTGAAAAAAACAGGGAAGAAAAGACTAAAATCAAGAAACTGAACTGGATTTACTTGAAACAAGGAAGGCTGTCAGTGAAGTTTAAAAGTAAGTAATGAGGAGGGATGTATGATTTGAGATGGCACTTCTTATGAAGGTGATGTAAAATTGTTCATCCCTAAACTAAGATGGGTCAGAAATTGGTAATAAACAGAAAGTGAAAAACAGTGATACTTAAGCACCAGGCAAAGAATCAGCACAGAGGTAAATACGCACCTGTACAAATGTCAGAAAGTTAAAAATAAAATGCATAAAAATAAAATGCTAAAAATAAACAGTGATTACTTCATTAATCCCCATGTACTCATGGCAAATGTTACACATACGTACATTGTAGGGGAAACTGAGCAGAGGTAAAAATTTTATAGGTCAATGACTGTCCAATGAAACATCCACCCTTCTTTTAGTACATCGTGAACAAACCTCCATTTGAGAATGTATGAAGTGAAATTTTTTGGTGTGCGATGACTGCAAGATGTCAAACAAGCCTCCAGTCCTAAAATAGGTTTTACGGGAAGTGTGGACTAACGTAAGGAGAGCAGGCCTGTAAGGCCGCCAAGCAGATGCGGCAAATATGTAGAGGCTATATTATATAAAAATATAAAATTGCCCTGCTCTTACTTTTTCCTTGGCAACTGTTCATGGCTGCTATTAGAGACTGCTTATTGGAATGAACAGAGCATTGGTCTGCCCCAGTGCAGCTGTTCTCATGTAGAAACAAATTAGCACAGTCTAGGCTGCATGGGTACAGCAATGCTGTGCAGCCAGTGCTGCAATGGGGTTCCTACCCTCTTCCAACAGGAAGGAAGAGCAGTGCTGGTAAACAACAGAAAGAAAATGGGTTTGTTTGGACAGAGCAATGCCCCTCATTGAGGGCATATGGCAAAACTCTGCATAAATCCTTGTGTATGCTTCATTAAACAAGAAAAAATGTCTTTTAGTTCTAATGAGTAGGAGCAGCTTTTGAAAACCATTTTTTATTTATAATTTGCTGTTAATAATGTTTGATGTTTTTTAACTTAGCAACCACTTCTTCCCTAATAGATGTTGTTATTTGACAAGTCACAATAATTATTGTCCCTATTGAACAGAGAAAACATCAACAGATACTTTCCTCCATGCAAATACAAAGAAATGCCAAAGAAATTAGAAAATAGTAAACATTTTAAACAATAAGGTATTTTTCTCAAAGGTATTTTAATTAACCATGAACTGGAGATATAACTATGTCCACTGCGTTGAAAACTAAGAATCCCAACCATTTTTTTTTAGTGAGTAAATTCACTTCAACTGTGATTTATGGTATATCCTTACAGTTCAGCATCTCTCTACTAACCTGCTTCCAGATAACATTCTTCAGGGGGATTGATTAATTCCATGTTCAAATGAGTGCAAAATATTATTTATTATTATTATAACTCTAGTAAGTTTAAATTGTTAATCACTTTGATTTTAACCAAAAGCCATAAATATCTTCTTGCCTTCTTTTTTTACATTTTGTTTTCTATATCACCAGACTGAAGTTGCAACAGCAGACTGAGCTTACACACTTGGCTGCTTCCCTTCTCCCAAGCTCAGCAGCAGCTGATTTACTCAGTTGTTTAAATAGTCTGGCAGGCTCAGCTACCACTGGTGTTCAACAGCCAGCCTCACCTGTTCAACCTTTTGCTGCCAAATTCAAAGATTTTTTTCTCATCTTCTTTTTAAGTAACACAATGGTGAAATATTGAGCTTGTACGCAGCACCATATCAAGCAACAACAAGTATGCTGGAGTACAGGAATTGCACTGATGACAAACTAGAAAAATGAATGTTGATAACCCAGACTTTAGTTCAAACAGGATCACTTAAAGATATAATTGGGCAGAAACTGTCATCTGAGGGGGACAAGCAATGAGGCAGCAGTACAGTGAGACACAAGTTGAAAATCAGTGGCAGGCTATGGCATGAGACAAGCAACATAGCTGGCTCTATGAATGTAAATAGTTGCAGGAAACTTCAAATAATTTATAGCAGCTACAAGAACTACCAAAGCCTACATTTAAATACTGTGCCTTGCCTTTGCATGAGTATGAGAGAGACAGATATACATGAACTGAAGGTCTAGAGAAAAGTAAATAAAGTATTCAAAGAACCGGAGAACGTGAACCTGCAAGGAAGAGCTCAAAGTACTGGCTTTTAATCCAGATAAGTCTGAGGAAGCCCGTATAGGAGTAGTGCAAAGGGGAAAAAAAAGAAAAAAAAGAAAAGGAAAAGATTGTCTTTGATATCTGTGAGGGCCAGAATGGGGTGTGAAGATAACTTAAGTTGCAGAAAGAAGATAAGCACATTTTTAGGAAAGCTTTCTATAGACAAGGACAGTTAACCAATAGAGTATCTGATCTCAGAAAGATTCAAAACCTCCATTGTCATGTATTTTAAATAAACTGTTGGGCAAGTGTCTGCCAGGTGTGACCTTGACCTTAGTCTGAGGCAGACAAAAAACTAGACTACTTCTCAACATTCTTCCATTTCTCTACTGCGTAAATTACTGGTTTAATTAGCAAGTCTCTATGTAACATTTTTTTTATACCTTTAGATCTTTTGATCTAAAAAAAGAACAGATAATGTAGCCTGGTGATCTTGTAATCCTTGACCTTGTGATGAAGTGAGACGTTGGACACAATCTAGAATTACTGAGTTATTTCTAGTTGTACTCTAAACACTCCTCTAAAAGCATTTTAGCAATAAGCAATTGCAAAAGTTCAGCAAAATAAGTTTTAACTTCAATGATTCTTCTTTATCAATGATAATCAGCTTTAAACTGCATATTCCATCCCACAAGAGTCCTCAGTTGCTTCCCTTAGCCAGAATTACAGTTTCTCTACACAGCTCAGGTAGTGGGACAAGTGCTTAGATACACCTTTACTTGTTTATGTATTTACAGCATCTTATCTCCTTGACTGTTTCACATTGCTATGGGGACATCCCACTGAAACTGAAAGAGCCCTGAGAAGAGAAGGCAAATGCCAATGAAAACACAGTTTACTGTGTTTCAGTTTACAGGAAAGGAGCAGAAAAGCAATGTTGGCACAGACAAGAAGAAAAAGCAAAGCTGGATTGTTGACATCCATAGTGCAGGCACACTCTCATTTGAAATATATTGTTCAGAAGAATTACTTACCTCTAAATGGATTCATTGAATATATTGCTCCCTGAACCATGATTATGCACAGCGCAAATATATCCCATTTGAGTTCTCCTAAATCACTAATGCATAAGAGTAGGAAAGCAAACCACATTTTCTAAATGTCAGAAAAGTTTAATAAAGCCTGAAGAAGGATATGAAAGTGTCTCTCTTTTACTTGGAGCCATAATTTGTAGTTATCAATGATGATATTCATTACTGAAACAGTGCAGTGATTGAAGTACCTAAGTCAAACTGTGCGCATTAACTACAAAAAATAAATGCAATCATAATTCCATAGGCAGACTCCCTATGCTAGACCCTTAATAAATGCAAATTATCAACTGAGGATCTGGTCCAGCCTTGCTGTATCTGTCTTCCAATTTAAAAGAAAATGCCATTAGTCATACATAAGAGATACCAACGCTTCTTTTTTTTTAATTAAACACAGCATGACTTTTCCATTTTTATGGCACTGCCTGAAAGGAACTTGGAGATCAACTTAGTCAAAGATTCCAGACCTCTCATAGAGGACCTTAAGATGGAAAGAGTCATTACAAGTACAAGATTGGTACTAACCACGATGCCAATGATTGCTGACATTCACAGAAAGAAATGGAACCTATCTGTAGCACACATGAAAAGCAAAAGAGATGCTTGGCAAATATAAATGCTAATGAAAAACTTACATCTAAATAATGCCTGATAAGTTCATGAATTCAAATTATTTCTCAGAATCTTGTATTAACTATCATTTAATAACTTGTTTGGCACAAGCTGTTCTCCCTACTCCAGAGAGCTCATGGTTAACTAATGTCCAGTTCTGATGTCTGGTTACCTGATATACTCTAAGTAATCATGTGGTGAAACAATAGTCTACTTGCACTATGAAGCCACATACTTCCCACTTCACTGACCTGTTTATTTACCCAGACGGAGCTCCTGCAAATGTAGCTTGTCAGAAGAGTAACTGGGCTCACGGGCCCATCAATCAATCAGTCAGAACGAAGAGTGATGCTTATTCTGAAGTTCGGCATAGAAGATTTTGTGAAGAAGCTGTACGTCCCTGAAATACTTAGGGATGCAAATAAATTCATTGTGATGTTCCTATGAATAAGTTAAAGGGACACTGTCAAGGTTGTTTGGCTAAGAAAAATTGTTAGGCGCAAAACTTAAATAAAACCCGCACATGACTTACAGTGCAACCCAATAAAAACAAACCCGAGCCAGCTATTGTTTGGTGGTTGCTGCTCCTTTTTTTTTCTTTTTCTTTTTGCTGGTTGTTTTCCTTTCATTAATATTATTTTTCTTTTTTATTTACATTTTGGTTTGTTTTTAAATCTATGCCCTTGAGAGAAGTTAGCTTTCCAAATTAATATATTACTGCAATCAGGAAGCCAAGGTATATATTTTTCATTAGGGCATTTTTTGTATGTTTAATAGTTAAATAGTAGATGTTGGAAATTATATCAAATGTAAGCACATCACTGAAAAAAATCAGAGTTCAGTCAGAAGATGTACTGGGTATAAACTGATGTAATCTGTGACTTTAAGATGGGCTAATCATTCTCTTAAAGCTGTTCTACTTCTGCATTGAATCAAAGGGTTAAAATTATGCAATATTTCAGTACCCAGAGGTTTAATAAATTAAAGAGGACATTTTTAATGTCTTTCACAGATACCAAAAATGATAAAGAAAACTATGCACTGAGTGCATATATTTTCCTTACAAAAGGCAAATATGTGGCAAATGTATTTCTGTTTACATATGCAGCAATAGATCTTGCTTTTTAAGAACGTGCAAGAGTAAGATTAAGCAGCAGAAACTAGAATGATAGATCTATATTTATTTTGACAAACTTACAACATATCTATTTTGTTTTCTTTCAGAGAAAATGTAATCCATGAAATGCATTCCAATCTCTTCTCCTTTTCTGCGTCTTTTAAGTAAGTTTTTTCATCACAAGCAAACAACCTTATGAAAAATCTATTTCCTCCCCTTTAATACATACTGCTTTGGTTTTTGATTTGTTTTGTTTTGTTTTGATTTTGCCCATTGGGACTTTCAATCTTAAGTTAGTATTCTGTGTTAAACAATTCCAACATTGCTACGTGAAAATGTTTTTTTTTTCCCCCCTTTTTAATGCCTACTTCAAAATATTTCTGATTTTATTATCTAAAAATACAACGGCAACATACAGTAACTTGAAAATGCATATAGCCCGTGTTTACCCTATGATCATATCTGATATTGAGTTTGCTTGCCATTGTCTGTCTTGGTATATTTTAAATGACCAGAACAGTACAGTTTAGTGGAAATTCCTCATTGTTGAAGCAGGGTATCTTGTTCGTAGATTGAAATATGCACTAAAGGAACCTTTATCTAGACTATACACTTATTATTTATAAGTATGTTTTTAAAATAAAATTTAAAAAAATTTGGATATCTTTGTGGTGCCATTTCACAGCAGTTAAGATCACTGAATTTCTGTTGTTTTGAAAGTTAATATTGGAGCAATTTTTATTTTGACAAAATAAGCATCAGCATAAATGATCTCACATCTAATATTTAAAACCTACTGGTTCTACAAACAGTAGTGGTCCTATAAGGCAGATTATCCTCAGAAACACCTTAGAAAAATAATACCCTAAACATTATAGGAGGTCATGAACAAATATCATGCAGGTTGCTCTGAAAATAATGCCTCCAATTTATTTCCATGGAAACTTCCACAGATACAAGGAGCACAATAACACTATCGATAGAGCAAATTCTCAGCTACAAAACATAGTTTTTCAACATGGCGTTCAATGTTTTTAACATTTTTTTGCATATTAAGAACAAGTAATTTTTAAGCCCTACTCACTGTACATTGACAAGTATGTGCTGGCCTCAGAAGTATGTCCTCCCTCTACCAGTACTGAAAGTGGACAGTGTAGCTGTGATGACTGGAGAGATGTGTTCTCCAGTGAGCCCATGCCTAGAGTCTTGGAGAAGGAAAGTTTAGATAAGTCTGAGGGTGATTTATACATCCTACTCCAGCAGTCTCAGTATGTTATGTAAGAGTAAGGGTAGGTGGTAGCTGGAACTTGGAAGACACATATGGGTTTCATTTCATATTCTCAAAAATGTTGTACTGCACCTGTGTAGAGCATAATTACTCAGCTCTGAGGAGTGAATCCAAGTCAAAATGAAACTCAAGAAACTTAACTTCCCATGGCTTATACTAAAAATCAGTATAGAATGGCAAAGTATGGAGACAGAAAAAGAAATAAAAGCAGGCATACAACTGTTTGTTTCAGCAGCTCAAACTTGTGAGTTTAATATCTGTTTGTTTTTTCTCTAGCAGAAGTTAGCAGTTTTAGGGTCCTGCTAGTGGTAAACTAATCTGGCTGAAAACTTCCATATTTTGATTAGTTATTGTTTGCTGCCTTCCAGAAATGCCATTTTTGAAGGATTAAATTTTAAACTAAGATAAAGCGCACATTTAGACATACTGCAAAAGATGAACTAGAAGAACAAAGAGCTTGCTTGAAATTTGCTGGGCTGATGTAAGCACTGCTTTATTTGAGTAGAACATGTAACAGAGGAGGACCTACTCACAGCCTAATTAGCACTATCCCTGGCATAATTTCTGCAATTATTTCAGTGCACACGTGTGGTCAGTCTAATCATATGTATAAAAGTGCAAGATAATTCTACACACTTAAATGAAACATATAGTCTTATTATCCAGCAAACTTACTGTAAACTCCTCATAACTAATTGTTTTGAAATCTGTAGGAGGGCTGACTCATTCTTTCAAAAATTCAACATTTGGGAGACTATAAACTCCTACTCTTACCTATTTGTGGATCAAGGGGAGAGCAGAATTTTCATTTACAGAACTCTAATACTTCTCATAAGCCCTTGTCGAGAAATTCAGAATGGATGCACACACGGCCAGCTCCCATTCCTACCCATTCCAAAAACAAGGGGAAAAAGATATTAATTTGAAGCATTCTAGTGGAGTATTTTCCAAATATTGAACACTTGCAAAATAATACACTAGAAGTATTTAACTCAGTTGTTTTTGGTGGTCTTTTTTTTAATGAAAATGACTTTAAAAGGTGTCAGCTTGATTTCAGCCAAGACCCACCCCCTTTTTTCTTTAAGTTTTTGCAGTATAGTCATTTCAGAGCAAATTTTCCTTCTTTCCCCCCTTAATTTTCACCACTAAAAAGTAAAAATGAAAAAAAAAAAGAGAATAAAAATATTTTTCACAAAGATCTAGCCCTGGTTCTTCACTAAAATAAACAACAGCTGTTTTCTTAGCCTGTATGTCCCAACTGTCAGCAAATGATAAGTGATCCAGTTTGAGTTCAGGTTTATGAATCTCCTCATCCTCTTCAGAGTTTACCTCCGCCACACTAACGTTACATAAATAAGAGAACTTTATGCTTTGTTTCAGTATTTCACCCTCCTTAAACTGACTTAGTACTGGGAGAATGCTAGGAAGAACAGAAAGAACTGCCATCCTTTTAAATCAGGTTCAAATAGGTAACCTATTCAAGGAGGAGAAAAGTTTAAGACCTGTATTTATGCACATCTAGAAATTTATACTTGTTCGATCATGTTTGATAGGATTAATCTGACCTTTTATTATAAAATCCTATGCATCTATCAAATCTCAGCTAGTTTTCCCTACTTTCTTTGGAGCCACTCTAGAGAGTAACACATCCCATTCATGGTCCAAATGCATTCATGTTTGTGGTGGTTCCCTTTCTGGTGACTGGAATTAATGGAGAAAAAAGTGAGATTCATTGCTTAGACATTGTACCTAATTTTCAAACTGCTAAACACCCAGTCAGAGTTTATCCAAATAGTAAGGTTTAGGGATTTAGGAGAATGTGAGCTCCTTGTTATAATTCAACGACATCAGTCCAGAGCCCGAATGCTGCAGAGAATGGAGGAAAAATTTGAGGATAAAAAAACCGAGAACATAAAATGGCACAAGAGAGTAATACAGGAGGTTCCAGAAGAAGATTCCAAAGGAAGAAGAAAGATTAAACTACTGCTTCTTGAAAAGCGAAGTTGGTTCAAAAGCAGGATCAGAGTTTTCTACCTTTACACAGTCATGGGTGTGGTCTTGAAAAAGTGGTAATCAACTTTCAAAAGTTGATTTGTCTTCTTTGGTGAGATTTTTCTGTTTTGCAGCTAGGCCTTCAAACAGTTATAACAACTTACCGCGGAAATACTTTATGAGTGGTGATTTTTGCCAAGATATACTGGCAACCTTGTAACACATCCTTGTTGAGGTTTAGAGAAGGGGACGGGGTCTGCTTGTCAAAGGAGGTTTGTTTGGTTTGCTTTTTCTGTGGTTTTCTTTGCAGACAGCTTAGACTATTTCAAAGCAGTCTGCAAAGTTCTTACCCAGAGTAAAACAGATCATTAAA
This sequence comes from Numida meleagris, assembly GCF_002078875.1. Lineage (NCBI taxonomy): Eukaryota > Metazoa > Chordata > Aves > Galliformes > Numididae > Numida > Numida meleagris. Next base: position 64,701,271 of record NC_034412.1, on the reverse strand, counting down.
CTCTGGCTCCCACTGTGTTCACATTTAAGTATGCATATGACTTCACTCACGTGAGTAATCTTCTTGACCTCTGGGCTCAGGGATCAGAAGAAGTGTATTAGGGTTTGCCTGTCACTGGAATGGATGATATACATGAATACTTTGGCTATGAATTAAAAATCTACTGCAAAGCTTTCAATAAATATACTCCTGTTTATATATGGAAAAATTAATAGAATTCTGTTTTGTCAAGATTTTTTTCTGGGTTAGCATCAGATCTGAGAAGCCTGAAATCCTTCCAAGTGAGAATACTTTTTTGACAGCCCATTAATTTACCCCTGCTCTCTGTGTCATTTTGCTTGCCTTTCTGCTCGCTTCTGAATCACTGTGAAAAATAAATTTTAGTTATGCGGGAAGGTTTTCAGGGGCATCATACTAGAAGAATGATTATAAAAGGGATAAGAGGAGGAGTTGCATTGTAGGGTTTACAGTAAAGTTAAATTCACTTATCAATTCCCAGTCTATCATCTTTCATTAGTCAGTTCAGTGCAAGATCTGAACACCTCATGGACCACTTGTCACAGGGACCAAAAGTGAGATAAGAAATGATGTAAAACTGTTTCCCTTGACAGTACAGACACAGATGGAGACTTCATTCTGACCATATTGTCTGCTTTAGTGCCATCCCTAAAGCTATTAACTATCATAATGATGGGGCTCAAGTTATTTATTTCTTCAAAATTTCCTGATGTTTTTGCAGCACTACTGAGCATACTGAGTCCTACTAGAAGCCTTTGTGTTTGTCCTTGAAGGCGTATGCGACATGCAAAATGCTTGATCTAAGGTATTCACTTATCAGCAGAAATACAAATGTGAGATAAAACACCAGTTTTCTACTGTGACTGATCTAACACAGAACAGAAACATATTACACTCATTTGCCAAATATCTGTGCTTTATTGTATTGGGGGTTGAGGATTTTTTAACCTTTTTGACATTCTAGTGATGATTAAAATCAGCAGATAACAGTTATTATTGCAAAAATTTGTTACGATCTGATTCTCTTCAACTACCTTTGTGAAAATTATCACACTTCCCAACTTCTGGGAAAAAAAATGGGAAACTAATTTTTCCAAAGTTACAATTTAATGAAAAATGAATATATAGTAATGCAGACCAAGAAAATTAAGAAATATCTCTTCCATGTTTTTCCTTTCCACACTTTCTCAGCCAGCATAGAGCTCCCTAATTGTAAAGTTGCAATTAGCAGTTTCATGATTCTGGAGAATAAAAATATTTACAATTGGAGACCACAGCAAATCAAGAAACATGGAGGGGAGTGATACAGGAGGGGGTCACAAATACAGACATAGTATCAAAGGCAATTCTAGAGATCATCAAGTTCAACCCCTCTGCTAAAGCAGATTCCCTACAGTAGGCCGTACAGGTAGGAGCTCAAGCAGGTCTTGACTATCTCCAGGGAAGGAGACTCCACAGCATCTCTGGGCAGAGGTTCCAGAGCTCTATAAATTGTTCTTCCTTGTGTTTGTATGGAACTTCCTGTGTTCCAGACTACCGCATGCAAGAAGTTACAGTTGCTAAAAGAACTATTTCTCATCTTAGAATGGCTGAAAAGTCTGAACCTTGGCAGAAATGCTATTTCTGACATCAGATTTTCCCAATCTGTTCATAGAAGCCAGATAATTTCTGAAAAAACAAACAAACAAACAAACAAAAAAAACACCAGTACAAATGGCCTGGTATAGATTGCTGCCCCTCTGGATGATAAGAGGTGCTGGTACTCTTGGTCATGCAATCCAACTTGAATAACACAACAACCTCTGCGTTTTCTTCAGATTTTACTCCAAAGACCAGGCAGGCTAACATAATAACTGCTATATACATATTAGCTGAAAGTCACTGCAATAATTTACAATGCATAAAGCGTTATCCATGTTAGACCAAAAGAAAAAAAAATAGCAAAAAAAATGCTTAATAAAGCACTCTAAATAGCTCATTTATGAAAACGTTATTTCTCTGCTCGGTGCCAAGGTTTTTCCTACTTCAGTAGGTACCCCAACAGTAGGGAAGCAGAGAAAGGAAGACTGAATTGCTTAAATGATGCATTTTGCACTCCTGACACTTTCATCCCAGGTGTGTTATTGGCAGGGTTTACACTTCAGACCAAACTCAACCCCTAAATGCTGCTCTCACAGCTGCCATCATGTCCGATAGATCTGCATACATGTCTGCTTCCATGGGGCACAGTATGTCCCTCAGAGTAGGGGAGGATTTTCAGCAGGTTTTTCCATATATGCAGCAAATTATGAAAGAGAAGCATCCCAAAGAGTTGTGAGATCCACCCTACTATCTGATTTTATTTACTCTGGAAACTAGTTTAAATAATCAGTCCCTTCAGTTAGCCTACATGTGAACTGTTGAGAATCCCCTTCTGCTGTGTTCGTTCTCCCCATCAAGAGCAGGTATTCATACTCTTGCTATTCATACAACTGCTTGTAAAAACAGCGCAGCAATCCAATTTTAATTTAATTGGAATGGCAACTTCGATGCTCAGAGCTGCTGTTCTGCAGAAATTAATAGGGAGAGGCTTGGTCCCTGTAATCACAGTGATGTTTATAATTTGCTGCAAAATAATTCACCTGACAGGATCTTAACTAGAATAAGCTTCATGGTGAATGAATGTGAGCATGTGCTCTGCTAACAGTCACTTGTAGGTGATAAAACTGGTTGCCAGCTTGAGTGCCATGTAATTTAACAGGATAATTTGCCAAAGTTATTAAGTCTTATTACTAAAAAAAGTTGAAACATTTAAATATCAAACACCTAGTCAAAAGGCCTCAGTCAATAAGATACTTCATCATTTAAATCTCAAGTTGCAGAGGTATTGTGTAGTGACAGGACATATATGTGACAGGCCAACTAACAGTGTATGTGCTTATGAGCATCCATACAGTTGTGAAAGCACATGTACACACACACAAACACAGCATCTCTTCCCCCTCTGCAAATAATCCCTAGGGTAGTGACAATGCAGGATGTAAAAACAACCTAAAATAGCTCTCCCTTATGCTAAAAATTGTTTGTATTTCTACATTCTTTAAAGGAAGAAAAGACTCCTCTTGTGAAAATGGAAGGCAATGGATTGTAACTAAGATCCCTGTTCATAGTATAATAGAATGGCTTGGGTAGAAGGCATCTCAAGGATCATCAAGTTCCAACCCCGTTGCCAGAGGCAGGGTTGCCAACCGCTAGATCAAGTACTAGATCAGATTGTCCAGGGCCTCATCCAACCTGGCCTTAAACACCTCCAGGGACGGGGCACCCAAAACCTCTCTGGGCAGCCTGTTCCAGCATCTCACCACTCTCTCAGTAAAAACCTTCCCCCTAACATCTAATCTAAATCTCCTCTCCTTTAATTTAAAACTATTTCCCCTTGTCCTATCACTATCTGCCCTTGTAAAAAGTTGATTTCCCTCATGTTTATAAACTCCCTTCAAATATTAGAAGGCCACAATGAGGTCTCCCTGCAGCCTTCTCTCTTCCAGGCTGAACAAGCCCAGTTTCTTCACCCTGTCTTCATAGGAGAGGTGCTCCAGTTCTTGGAACATCTTTGCAGCCTTCCTCTGGAGCCTCTCCAAAAGCTCCACATCTTTCCTGTGCTGGGGACCTCAGACTAGGACACAGTACTCCAGCTGAGGCCTCACAAGGGTGGAGTGGAGGGGACAATCACCTCCGTTGCCCTGCTGCCCACCCCTCTTCTGATTGAAGCCATGATACCATTGGCCTTCTGGGCTGCGAGTGCACACTGCTGGCTCATGTTAAGTTTTTCATCAACCAGAACCCCTAAGTCCTTCTCAGCAGGGCTACTCTCAAGGAATTCTTCTCCTATATTCTATTGCTATGTATTTAAAAAAATATAATCTGTGAAATTTTGCCTATAATCATATCTCCCACACATACCAAATAAAGAATACAAACCTCTCTTTGTATTTACTTTTATGAGCATTCTTATCATTTTGAACTCTGGCATTTACTGTCATTTTATGGCTAGAAATACTATGAAAATAAGGGCTGCTAACTTCCCACAGTGGAAGCACCACAACTGACAACATTAGATACATGAAAATTAAATGCATTATCTACTTCAACTTGCTTCATGTAAAGAATAATGCAGTAAACAGTACAAATCACAATTGCAAATACACATTTCTTTAAGTGGATATTTTGGCAAATTTAAGTCCCACTCGTTTATGTAGGGACGGTGCATTTCATTTGCTCTGTGGAGCATCTCTGTGAATCAGACTCCAGTTCATCCATGGTACTTTTCATACACTTTCATCTGTATTTCAGGAAATATATATTTTATATATATATCATCTATTTCAGGAAAAGTACGAGCAAGTTCCTTTCAAAAGCAATAAACTACAAAGACCATATGTTTCCAGTGTATATAACATATCTGAAAAACATGCTAAGAACTGGCTAGCCCCAGACTTTGCGCCTGTGTTAAATCCCAGCCATAAGCCTACTGGTAATGTGATACTTCATTTGTGTAGTTGCTGAAATTGCAACTTTCTACTTTATCTTTTATTGGAGCAAACTGAGTGACAGCCTGATTTGCTGGAGAAGAGCAGCTTTTGATTTCATGTCACATGGAAGTTCTCCAGTGCCAGAGTCTGGCACTGACAGAAACACTGAATGTGTTTAGTGCTTGGACTTCTTTTCTCCCCATCCTTAGAATATAAAACAGAATAGAACTTTTTGCCTGATAAGAGGAAATGTGATCTTGTAGCACACAGGCTGTGGAAGGCTCATACAATTTCTGTCAGTAGTTTCACCTCTCAGCAGTGAGGTATGGAATAAGTTTTTCTAAAGATTAGAATGTAAGTGGGCGTACACCTGTATGGCCAAGTCTATTATTGACAGCTTTCATTTCTGCTCCACTGGTGCATAAAAATGTGTGGCTCCAAAACACCAGTCCAATTTACTTGACAGGCAACAGCTATATGCCTTTTCAAAGTAGAGGTTTAGAAAAGAAACTCATGCTGAATGAAAAGCTCCTACCTTCTCAATCGCTGTTCAATTAAATGACTGCTTTCACTGCAAATTTTCCTTCAAAATTTCTGTCAACTGTACCAGGATTTCTATGCATTTTTATAACCCTGTATGTGCATGCGTCCCTGGTGCTACATGAAGGATCATTTTCCATTTCACTGCTAGAAAGAAGACAAAAATCTTCAAACACAGAGTGAACTCTGAACAGAGCAATCTTTTCTCATGTCCAGGCCATCTTTGTGCTTGCCTCCTTGCCTCTGGCTGTCTCCTTCTGAGCTGTTTCTCCTGTCACTGAAGCTATCCTCTCAGGAAGATACAGAAGGTATCACTGAGCCTTCATTACTTTCTCCTCTCTTAGCTGTGTTCTCATCTCACCTTTGTAGGAGTTGCAAAATAGGTTTCCCCACATCTCGTGAGTTTTCACCATGCTATTTGAACACCTTCTACATAAAAACTAGTATTAATGTTCCTGGCAAATTTCAGACAATTGCTACCACTTCTTACAAGGATGATAATTTAGGGGCTGGCATAACCATGTCAGCTGCATGCACACATACCTCTCATATCTTATCTCATTTCCATGTTGTAATATTCGAGCATCTTATTAAATGCATGCAACTGCTCAGCAGGTACTTGTGCACTCTAGTCCACACATCCATTTGAATTTGTCGAAATTAGGTAATCTGGCTTCAGTAACTACCCAGAAATGCATAGCTCTGAATTCTGTATGGATGTAAAGCAATTTTGTTAGGAAAACCTATGTAACAAATAAGGGCAAATTTATTTTCAATGATATTCTGAAACTAGGTAATCAGTGTCAAAATGGATGCTAACAACTTTAAAGTGTTGCTTGGAACAATCCATATATTGTTTGGACCTTCCATAAGGTATAGCAGCATATTCTTATTGCTTTCACTGATGCAGCTAAAAATTGCACTGGCAGCTGAGCATTTCAAGGTGTTTCAGATTCTTTCAGTCTTCAGAGTTTTTCTAGTCCTTATTTCTCTATTTTTGAACAGCTGAAGTCTAAGTTCAGTAGCCACTGAAATGAAACCACCAAAATCTGATTTGATAGGAACATCTTTATTTTCAGTACTTGGAGACAAAAGTTAACATAAAGAAATGGAAGCTGTCCATGCGATTTTTAGCTGTGTCACTTAAAGGAACAAAAATGTGCTCCTGACATTAAAAATCATCTAGTCCAGACCCCTGCAATGAACAGGGACACCACAGCTAGATCAGGTTGCCCAGGGCCTGATCCAGACTTACCTTGAAAGTCTCCAGGGATGGGGCATCAACCACAACACTAGGTAATCTGTGCCAGTGCCTCACCACCCTCACTGTAGAAGATTTTTTCCTTAAATCTAACCTATATCCAACCTCCCTGAGATTGAAGCCATTTCCCCTTGTTCTATCACCACAGACACTACTAAAGAGTCTGTTGCCTTCTTTCCTGGAGCTTCTCTTCAGATATTGAAAGGACACCTTGCAGCCTTCTCTTCTCCAGGCTGCACAGCCCCAGCTCTCTCAGCCTGTCCTCATAGGAGAGGTGTTCCATTCCATGGATCATTTTTGAGGCCCTCCTCTGGACACATTCCAACAGGTCTATGTCTCTCCTGTACTGAGGACTCCACATCTGGACTCAGTACTCCACAGGAGGCCTCACCAGCACAGAGTAGAGGGGCAGGATCACCTCCCTCGGCCTTCTGGCCATGCATCTTTTGATGCAGCCCAGGCTACGGTTGGCTTTCTGGGCTGCGAGGGCACGTTGTTGTCTTGTGTTTAGCTTCCCATCCACCATTACCCCCCAGGTCTTTTTTGGCAGGTTTGCGTTCAATCCTTTCATCCTCCAGCTTCTATTGGTAGTGACGGTTGCTTTGACCCAGGTGCAAGACCTTGCATTTGGAACTGTTGAACCTCATGAGGTTCTCCTGGGCCCTCTGCTCAAGCCTGTCTAGGCCCCTTTGAATGGCATCCTGAAGCTCTGGTTTGTCGAACGCACTCCACAGCTTGGTGTTATCAGCAAACTTGCTGAGGGTGCACTCAACCCCACAGTCAACGTCACTGATGAAGATCTTACAGAGTATCGGTCCCAGCACTGACCCCTGGGGGACACCACTCATCACTGATCTCCATCCAGACATGGAGCCATTGATCACCACTCTCTGGACTCAATCCGGCAGCCAGCTCTTCATCTGTTGTGCAGTCCACCCATCAAATCCACATCTTTCCAATTTGGAGAGAAGGATGTTGTCAGGTACCGTGTCAAAAGTCTTACTGAAGTTGAGATAGATGACATCAGTGTATCTTCCCCTGTCCATTGATGCAGTGACACCATGATAAAAGGCTACTAGGTTTGTCAAACATAATTTTCCCTTGGTGAAGCCATGCTGGTTCTCCCATATCAACCTCCCTGCCTTCCTGTGCCCTAGCATAGCTTCCAGGAGGATCTGTTCCATGATCTTTCCCAGCACAGAGATGAGACTGATAAGGAGGTAGTTCCTGGGGTCATCCTTTTTACCCTTCTTAAAAATGGCTATGATGTTGCCCTTTTTTCCAGCCACCAGGGACTTCATCTGATTGGAACAACTTTTCAAATACCATTGAGAGTGGTTTGGCTACAGCATCAGCTAATTCCCTCAGGATTCTGGGATGCATCTCATCAGGACCCATAGATTTGTGGATGTTCAGGTTCCTCAGGTGGTCACTAGCTTGATCTTCATTTACAGTGGGAGAGACGTTGCTTCCCCATCCCCTCCTATCAAACCAAACTTTTGAGGGCTGAGTGGCAAGCAGTTATCAGAGAAGATCAAGGGAAAAATTTGTTAAGATGTAGAGCTCATCTTCCACTCTCTCCTGAGTGATGAGAGCTAGTTAAGATCCCACTAAGAGAGAGGATTTTAGTTAAATCCATTACTTAAAATCCCATTCAGGCCAACTACTAGACTATTTCTATCTCCTAGCTACAGTTTGTCCAATCTACCAGAAAACTGAGCTTGATCATTTTGTTTTCTCATGTATCATCGTTTAAACTGTTAAATGTAGAGAACTGTTCCAACAATATAGATCATGTTACTTTAAAGGAAATAAAACAGGTAGGAAATGTGCTGTTCTGTCCCAGAGGTACTGTATTTTCCTGGTACAATCTAAGGGCAACACAGAGAAGATGCACCTGTTTGGGGAATTCATTCAGAAATGCTGTTCCCAAAGCAGAAAGGCAGACATCTCTATACAGACACAAAATCAGCTATCTGTCTTGACCTGTTCACCTTACACAAAATGAACGGGGACATTACTTTATATCCTTGTCTTAGTTCTCTAGTTGCAGAGAAAGTATGCTTGTTACTGGCCTTGTCTTCTGGAGAAAAAAAAAAAAAAAAAGATTTTATAACGAGTGATTCTGGAACCAACAAAAAAAGAAACTTGGCAAAGCTTTCTATTTCCACATTGAGCCTTGGGAGTTTTGCCCTTCAGTTTCCAAATAGAAATCTAAGTTGTGTTTTAACACTTTTTCTTCCATTATTGTCCTCACTTCACTGATGTGAATAGTGCCACTGAATTAAGTGTCCTCAATGTGACACATGGGAATTGCAAAATATAACTGTTGGAATATGTTACTACTCACTCATGTTTACATATTTCTTAAAAGAAAGATTTGTGTCTTTGTGTCTTAAAAAAAAAAGAAAGATGAATGATTCCCAGAGGAATTTTGAAGCATGCCTAATAAGCTGATTTAGTAGCAAACAACTTTGAAAAAAATTGTCATTTAAATGGTTTAAAACAGTTTTTGCTCTCAAAGACTACTGGTATCTGGGGACTCTTTATCATGTTTCTGCCTCCAGATGTAGCTCATCCCAGTTGCTGAAAATCAGAATCACTAAATGTGAATAAATCAGTGTTTCCACTTAAATGAACTTCATGTATTAAATTACTGGACTGATTCCAATAAAATAAAAATAAATAAAATAAAACCAAAACCCAACAACAACAAAAACTCTACCTTTTATTTTATATTTTTCAAGGTTTGTGAACCTTGGTAAGTGTAAATGGAAGATGTTAAATGCTGCCACACAGCATATGTGAAGAACAAACTCTCCCTGTTTTTTGACACTTGAATCATTTCATACTCACTCTGCTTTCCTGCTTACCCACAGACACCACCTGCATGGCTGCACTTGTGCATCCACACGCTCATGGAGTGGTAGAGTGGACAATCACATTTTATTTCAAGATAGCTTCTCATCAAGTTAGCATATGGTGACAGCACGCTGAGTGACAACTGGAGGATTGGTTTCTGGGACAAACTCAAGCTTGCAGCCTTGAGAATAGCAAAGTAAGAGGCTTTTAAGGAGGTGATGCCCCTGTCTTTGGGAAGACAGCTGCCCAATGCAAGAGCATCTCCCAGAAGACTGGAGTTGGCAATAGTCAGTGTGCTGCTCTTGCCTGAAGAGACAATACACTGAAAACAGAAGACTGAATGTGAAATAAGGAGAGAGAAAAAAGAAGTGAAGGGGAAGAAAATAAAAATCTTTATTTCTCTTGACTGTAGGTTATGCAGGAAAATGAAATTATTGTTCTGTAGGCAAATTAGCACCACTTCATGAAATTTACTGCTGTTGTTCAGAGTACTAAGCTCTACTACATCTTTTTCTCCCCACATAAATATTGTCTTGACCATATTTCCTTCTGCTCAGCCTGATGGAGTGCTGCACAGGTCTGACATTAAATCACCCTTGGTCTCTATTTTTCAGACTGTGATACTGGATGAGGAAAAATGACTGGAATGGACAAAACACTTATTGTACTAGCATTTGTTTAGAAGTCTACCTGTCCCTCATCCTGGGGTAAGTTTTATTAAAAAAAAAAAAAAAAAGGGAAAACAAAATTTCCCTGTCTCATAAACATTGTTATCTGTTTCTTCTCCTCCCATCAATTCCCTTCCATAATCTCTGTCACCTTCTCCTTTCTTTCACTGCAAATCCTGTCTTCTTTTTGGTTCTCCTTCAGTCTTCTTATCTCTAAGCCCCTTCTGATGAATCTTTATTTCCTTGTTATTTTGTCTTTGAAATAAATATAATTTATAAAAAACTAACATTGCTTAGTTGGGGAATCAGATGATAATGGATCATTCTGGATGAAGCACAGAAGATAGCTTACTAGCAGGCTTGTTGACATGCATAGTTCTCTTTCTCAGGGATCCTTCAGTGCTGTGCAGCCAAACCAAATATAATACGCTGATAATAATATAACTACTCTATCCACTCCTGTAGGTGACTTCAGAGGAGGACACACTTGGAAAGTACAATATTGTCATCTTTCAGGAGAAAAGACATTTCCTTTTTAGTTTTTTTAAAAAATGCTCTATTTCCCTCTAATAGTTTGTGACTTAAAAAGCACAAGGTAGTAGCATAAATTAAATCACATTTTGCGAATGAATTCCTTTCTTTTGACATATTCCTCCAAAACCCATTTTTCATTTTGCAAAAAAGTATGGGGTTGAAAGCATTATTTCAACATCTCACACTTAAAAATATTGAAGTAGCGTGAGACAGCTACCTAATACTCTCCAGAAAAGAAAGAAACTACACTGAAAATTAACCACAACTGCATGCTTTAATGCAGACAACCAACCAGTTCCACTCACTAAACAAATTGCATGTAACTCCCAGACAGATGGTAAATGTTATACATGCAACTGTATTACATATAATCTTCTAAATAATTCTATTATATATAGCTTCATTTTTAAAAGAATGTTACATATAGTAGCTAGAAGAAATGGATGGGAACAAAAGATCTAGATGTGGCCTTTGAATAGATAAGAAGTGTTTTCATTTCAGAGAGTTATAAAATCTCATTTGTCTTTATTTTAAAAAATATTTCTTTGGTAAGATGGGAAAAGTGAAAATCTAATGTCAGTTGTTGTTGAAAGTCCTCTTTCATTCATACAGAACTCCAGCATCCTATTGACTTTTCTTCTACCTCCATAAATCCCCAAATATTTGTATTTAAGGCTATTGTTTAATAAATGCAAATAAATACATCAGTGGCAGGTATGCCCATGAGCTCCAGAACAGCTCCAATGTTTCATATGAATCTTCCAAAATTTTGGCAGGTGACCTTTCTTTCTGTGTGAGCAAAGGACACAAATTCCAAGTGCCACAGTGCTGTTTTCACTGCTGTGGTCTGCAGCATAGTTCAAAGAGCACAATGAAAGAAAAGATACTTATTAAAAATTTTTCAGTGCAGGATACTTAATAGATGCTTAACTTTCTGCCTAGGAAGAAAGATCTTCAGTTAAATAATTGTTAGTTTAGCTAATGGAGCTAGTATCAGATATACAGAGAGCAAATGGCTTAATCATTAGAACAGATGCTTCTGAAAACCAAACCACGAATGCACTATTAGCCTTATCATTAACATAAATTGATTGCTCTGATTGGCTAATCACTTAATTAGGAAAGAGTTCCTTAATACTGAACTGTTTTGGAATAGTTTCTATAACTATAGTATTTTCTTAGCCAGGTCCTGTTTAGACTTTAGACTACTTGTTACTTGACATCCATTTGGTTTTCAAAAATCTGGCTATATATCACATAGTATATTGGTTTTCTTCTTATTTTAGAAACTTACAAAATGAGAAGAATAGATAAAAGATGGATTTTTGCTCAGTTTTTCACTGATTTCCTTAAATTATCTAATGCTCTTCCCCAACACAATCAGAGCATGTGTACAAAGGAAAGTTTCAGTGTCAGCTCCTTTACTGCCCTTGAAGCCATAAGCTAACACTTCTCTTGACTCACACAAACAAATAGAGATCTTTGATGCAAAGTAAAAGACCCTATGTTGTGACATACAGCAATTAAGCCACCATCTACATTCTTAACAAGGATTGCCCTAATAGTGATATGAAAGGAGGAGTTGAGTACTCTAGTTAGAAATAACAGATACAATATGTTATGCTGAAAAGGTATTAATAAGATATATGGAAATTCTTTCAAAGGGCAGCCCAACAATTCTCCAAAAGAATCCCATGGGGTCTGTTGCTTTCCCTCTCCGATGAGTCCGATTAACCACCTTACTCAGAGGCATCACAAAGTAACTAGCTTAAAACAGCATCTCAAGAGCTTTTTAAAAGCAAGAATTAAGTGAGTCTGTCTCGTTTAATTTCATTTAACGTAAGCGAGCCTCTGAACTGCATTCCTTTGCTCTAACACTGAGCTTGAAGCCATGCTGGCTGATTAATGCTGAGCTGTTTGAAGTATACTCCTTTCTTATCTAGCACTGTGCAGGCCTCACTACAGCCTGGGGAGACCCGCTGGTAAGTCAGAGCTTGGGGAGATTTTTGTCTGCTCTTCACAGAGGGGGATGGAGACCAGATAAGCCTCATGCTATAAAAAAACAAAACAAAATGAAAACCTGTTGCCAATCCAGAAAACCTTGTTTATATGGAAACCAGAGGGAACACATTGCAAAACACCGACTTGTTCTGTTTGCCTGCTTGCCTATGACTTTTCTTCTGTTGACGCATTCATGAATGTTCTCACAAATAATCAGATACCATTGCAGAAAACTTTATATTTCTCTGAAGATGTTGTTTATTAATTCTAGTTTTGCTTTTAACATGATGCAAATGTACACAAAAATTATTAAAGGACGGCCAGGAAAGATTTGGTCAGTCTCTGAAAAGGTACCAGTTACGATTTGTCATGCCAGCCTTGAGCCAGTTACCTTCACGCTGTGTTCACAGTGAACTTCACACTTTTTCTCCAATAATTTGAAATCTACAGATATTACAGATCTCAAGTTCTGCTAAAACATGGGAAAGAACTAAAAAGTACACATCAGTATATTTGTAATTTTTTCTACACCACTCAATTAAGGTGAAGTAAGAAAACTGCTCTTGCTGGAAGCATATATTGGAGGTATCTTGTATTTTCTTCGATGCTACAAAGTTATGTAAATATCTAAGTTTGAAAACATTAAGTTATACTTCATTTTAATAAGATGTCCAAATCTGTTTGGTGTTGAAGCCAAAGACATAAAAAGAATACATAACCAGTTAGTTTTCTGACTTACTATGACAATTTTCTGCAGTCACAAACTGAGAACAGCTCCCTTATCAACGGCATGCTCAGAGATCAAGAGATGAAAATTGCAAAACTGAAGGTGTTTCCTAGGGGTTTTCAGCTGAACTTTAAGGCTGAGCTTAGGTGAAAGAGGTCAGAAACAACACATTCTAAGAGTAGGCTGAAGCATATTTGTTAGTGGTGTTACCCAATGGATTGCAAAGCATTAATGGACGTAAGAGGAAAAAGAAACAGCCTAACTTAAAAAACTGAGAAAAAAAAGTCTCCTTTTTCAACTACACACCATTAGGAAAGTTTGCACCTGACAAATACTTACGATAGGCAAAAGAAAATAAATTCCAGACTTCCTCACTGGCAACCTCAACTGTATCTCAGGAAAGACATGTTATTTTGCTGACTAGATGAATCATTATGTGACTTAATTGTCTTGTGGCCAGAATGATCTAAGAATATAGAAGATTACAGTTTGGTGAAAAAGAGACTTGTGTTTGTTAGATGAGCTGCTAAGGCTGGAAAATGATTTAGGGGAAGAGGATACAGAGCCTATGAACAGCTTAGTCCCAGTATGCATAGAAAATATTGGGCACATATTTTGTACACTAGATCCTTTGTTCTCCTCACTTCTCTCTCCCTCTTCTCAGTAATTCATGTGGGTTTATACAAAATGTCACTCATTACAAAATGCATAACTTTTCTGCAGAGCACCTTCTAACAACCAGGCTTGAGATTTAGGCACATTGGAGAAATAGTCTGATTAAACACCCGCATATATTGAGAGGATTGACTATGTCAATTTGGAAAATTCACACCTTCACAGTAGGTTCTAGCTAATTACATACAGTGAGTATTTGAATATAGAAATGATGTGACTCCATAAAGCATGTAAAATTATCAGAAAACATTTTAAGATGTAAACAGCACATTTAACATCAGTAAGATAATTATGCAACGTAAATTCAGAAGTGGCTTTATGAAAATTGACATTAAAAATCTATAGCTGTTTTTCTGTTTATTTTTCGCTTTTCCTTCTGGTCTGGTCTGCATTAAGTAATTTTAAAAACAGAATTTCTACAAGAATCCTTTGAGCGGGAAGGGACCTTTTAAGGTCTTCTAGTCCAGACCCCTGCAATGAACAGGGACACCACAGCTAGATCAGGTTGCCCAGGGCCTGATCCAGACTTACCTTGAAAGTCTCCAGGGATGGGGCATCAACCACAACACTAGGTAATCTGTGCCAGTGCCTCACCACCCTCACTGTAGAAGATTTTTTCCTTAAATCTAACCTATATCCAACCTCCCTGAGATTGAAGCCATTTCCCCTTGTTCTATCACCACAGACACTACTAAAGAGTCTGTTGCCTTCTTTCCTGGAGCTTCTCTTCAGATATTGAAAGGACACCTTGCAGCCTTCTCTTCTCCAGGCTGCACAGCCCCAGCTCTCTCAGCCTGTCCTCATAGGAGAGGTGTTCCATTCCATGGATCATTTTTGAGGCCCTCCTCTGGACACATTCCAACAGGTCTATGTCTCTCCTGTACTGAGGACTCCACATCTGGACTCAGTACTCCACAGGAGGCCTCACCAGCACAGAGTAGAGGGGCAGGATCACCTCCCTCGGCCTTCTGGCCATGCATCTTTTGATGCAGCCCAGGCTACGGTTGGCTTTCTGGGCTGCGAGGGCACGTTGTTGTCTTGTGTTTAGCTTCCCATCCACCATTACCCCCCAGGTCTTTTTTGGCAGGTTTGCGTTCAATCCTTTCATCCTCCAGCTTCTATTGGTAGTGACGGTTGCTTTGACCCAGGTGCAAGACCTTGCATTTGGAACTGTTGAACCTCATGAGGTTCTCCTGGGCCCTCTGCTCAAGCCTGTCTAGGCCCCTTTGAATGGCATCCTGAAGCTCTGGTTTGTCGAACGCACTCCACAGCTTGGTGTTATCAGCAAACTTGCTGAGGGTGCACTCAACCCCACAGTCAACGTCACTGATGAAGATCTTACAGAGTATCGGTCCCAGCACTGACCCCTGGGGGACACCACTCATCACTGATCTCCATCCAGACATGGAGCCATTGATCACCACTCTCTGGACTCAATCCGGCAGCCAGCTCTTCATCTGTTGTGCAGTCCACCCATCAAATCCACATCTTTCCAATTTGGAGAGAAGGCCTTACTGAAGTCGAGATAGTATGTCATTGCTGCTTCTGCTCCTCTTGTTCTCCTATTTTTATCTTCACAATGCAACATTTACTACCTTATCTTGTACATCACAGCTTGAGACAATGTCTACAACTGTAGACATTGAAATTTATTAGGCTACGGTTATACATGAAAATTATTTTTTTAAGCAAGAAGGATATTGACTGAAATGGCTTTGCTCTCTTTGCATCAAGCAAAAACACTTTTTTACTGCACTTTTTAGGGGCACATAAATGAATGAACTGTGCCCCATTCTTTTTAGCTGCCAGCCTTCAAAAGTGAAATTTGTCAGGGTAAGCAAAAATATAGCTCTATTTTTAACATACATATATCTGCAACACAAATTCCACTATGTATTTTAAATGTATTTTAAATGTATTTTAAATAATTCTTAATGTATTTTAAATAATTCTTAAAATGAGCCATTCTTAAAGGCTCATTAACTATGAGCTCTCTACAAGACCAGTGTGTTGAACCAGCTCTCATCCAACACAATTTTGTTCTTTCAATGTGCTATTCTGTGGCTGGAAAAAAATAATAAGTATCTTTAAAAAAAAAAAAAAAGAGGTCTTGTTACCCGCTTTACTCTTAAAGAGCCTAGCTTTTTTAGGCTCCTGAGTGATCTTCCAGATATAATTTCAACTGTATAAATCACAATGGTAATCTGTACATGAAATCTAATCCAACAGCTCATTGTCTTTGACTGACCTTTGTCAAAGACCACTTTTAAATATTAAATTTCTTTTGGAGTCTTACAGGAAAATGATCATCTTTTGACAGGTTTTGAGCTCATTAATATCATTAATTGAGTGTTAATCCACTCTATATTAAACGAAATACCATACATTTACAATATTAGTTATGCAACAAGCATAGGAAACTACAGTGTGCATTTGAAGGTCTGTTTCAGCTTGAGATGTAAACAGTTCTTTTGTTAAAGCAAAGAAAGCTTTGGAGAGAAACAAAGTTAGGTAGCACTGGAAACAAATAATTAGGCTCCTTCTGTGAAAAAAATGCATAGGAGAAGCTTTTTATGCAGCAATGTTGTCCTTACATTTTACTTTGGATGTTATATTTGTGTACAAAACTGACATGCTTTCATATTGTTAAAGATGGTGCACTGCTTGCTTTTACAGTGTAGTGATAAGAGCATCAGAGATATCTTCCATATCTATTATAAACCTAGTAAGAGACGTGTCTTTCCTGTGGAATCAGTTTGTTAGGGCAAGAAGCAGCAAGACTGTATGTGTTGTCATACTGCCAACTATATGGCTTTGTATAAATAACAACTTCTGCTTATTCTAGAATTCTCATCTGTAGAGCACAGAGATTTCCATGCAAAGGAAATATGAATTCTTACACAGATACCTCTTTCCAAAATTATTTTCTTAAATAAAAGAAAAAAAATATTTCTAAGTAGTATCATTGTTAGTGGAGACAATTATTATATAAAACAAACATGAAAATGTTTGCTTCCTAGGAGAGGAAAATGAGAACAAAAGCAAAATACAGATCTGTGACTGAGCTAGACCTCTCATTGAGATCAAAGTGAAAGAAGCGGTGTTCAAAAGCTCTGCTTTATCTTTCTGTAACTCAAGAGTTCAACTGTACTAATACCCATAGAAGAATACGCTTGGTTACCTACACTATGCATGAAAGCCTCTTACTGAACATTCTCTGGAAATCAAATTACTTCATCAGGCTGATGTTTTCTTCTTCACTGTTCACTGATTTATTCTATCAGAATACACAGCTCTACTTTAGATGATGGAAACAGGCAACAAACAAAAAAATAAACAAATGGGTTTTTCCACGTTATGCTGAATCCAAGTAGTGACCTATATGCTGATGGCTAACTGTCACATCTTCTGTCTTCTGGCTTTTCTGGATGCTGGAACCTACATTCTCCATGATATGCCTAGATGTATCCAGTCTGCATAGGTCAAGTGGGCAATTGCCTGACCAATGAGAAATGCTGGCAGGTCAGAGAACCGTATAATGTCATCTCTTGGTACACTTAAGAATCCTTAAGATTCCTTAAACCACACTTTCATATTCTCCAGTACCTTCCAAAAGGCATGTACTCCCTTAAACGCTTAAAAGCCTAATAAAAAAATACTACTCTTGAGACAAATCTGTCTAAGACCTTATGTGCTAGAAACAGCATGACAGTGTACCGGCTTTCTCCTTTGGCCTGGCCATTATGCCCAAGGCCTTACTTAGGATTGATACTGATAGCTCTGTCCTGCTAAATACTATGGGTACAATTCAGTTATTTTACCCCATAAATACTGAGAAGCCCAAGAATCCCTTGAGCTCTAATCCTCACAACATGAATGCATGCTTTCTCCCTAGTTCCTTCTAAATATTATGAAGCTTGAGTGACTATAGTCTCAGGGTAGATTATGTATTGGAATTAACTTATTGAGATGTCTACCTCTTAAGAGAAGATACAGCATTGAAGAAACAGCCAGAGTGGAATGTGGTGAATATGCAAGGAGTCTGTAGATCTTAAATGTTAGGAAAACCAGGGGAGCATAGTTTTCTGACTCTAAGAGATACAGCATGGAGAGTGGAATGGACTGTAAACACCATGGCCAGACTCTGTGATAATATCTCAGGGATGGGAACTTGATAGCACTACAGAACTGATAAACTTCATAGTTCTCACTCTGAGTCGTCAGTACCATTTCACGTTTCATTTTTTCAATTGCAACAAAGATAGGTATTATTAGAGTAACACAAACTCCATCTGTAACTAGTATAAAAATATCTTAAGAGGGAAGGAATTTGGAGAAGATACCATAGCAAAAAAAGTTAGGAGGATATTGCTAACTTCCGGGCCTGAGACAGACTCCCTTTTCACCCAGTGGACACCTACTGGATATGATTTACACTCTATAGTGAGTACTTCTGGCAGTAATTATAGCACCAAATTGGGTGCTTATCCTTTAATGCAACACAGAGGGAAACTGAGCAGTATTGTGAAGTCCTCTGATCAGAACACTCAGATGGGAACCAGAATGTTATGGAGACCTGTTTTTGTATTTCATCAAATTACGTTTCTTGAAGCCTACAAAAGACTGAAGATCTGTTTCAGCTGAGAGTCTTCAAGTGATGCAGACTGCAAAGGCATGTAAGCCTAGGTTCCAGAGACATGTGGTACAGCCGAGTTCTGGTAACACAGAGACTTCTCAATATCCACACTGAGGATTCTAAAAACAAATCTAACAAATTTATATACATGGTATGGTGTTCCCAGCTATCATTATAAGAAAGGTGATTTGTCAAATATTTATACAAAATTTAGGGCAGTTTTCACTTCAAAATTAGGGATTTCCTCATTAATGGTCTGCAGCCCTTCCATGATCCTCCAAGTTGAAGACACTCTGAGATTTAAAACATTGCTATCCATCTGTATTGTGTGACATGGATTGTTGTAAGAAGCTGGAACAATTTTTGGCTCAAAGCTTGTTCAGCGGCACCCATCTCAGACATAACCTGCTCGACAAGCTTTTGGAGTTAATGAGCATGAGCACAGTGGTAAGAGAAACATATGTGGCTGGGCAACCAGAAGAAACCTTTTCAGTTGTTGCTTATTTTGGGCATTCAAGCTGACTTATGGGGGTCGTCTTGGAGGAGAGAACCACTATGCAGTCAATGCACATACCTAGTAGCCCAACATGCAACAATCACGTGATCAACTGCCGATTACCCAATGGGAAGGGCATTCACTATGGACGTGCTGTTGCAACCACCGTCACCTCTGATGAACAAAACAGAAATGCCCCTGGCAACCAATTGCTGCCCCTGGTAACCAAAAGGATGCTATTGAGAGGTTAAAAACCCAAGGAGTACGGAGGACAAGTCACTCCTCCACCGAACTGCAGCTGTGCAGGTCAACAAGGCATCGCTGACTGACTAGCTGCCTCCCTATGGACAAACAAGACGCCGCTGGATCCCTGGTGGTAACTATCCCTGCTTTGTAAACCGTTTGCTAGGATTTCTCTCTTTACTGTTGCTAACTTCCCCATCTTCCCCACATACCTTAGTAGCTTAGAATTTGTAATAAGTCACTGGACAACATATGGCCTCATTTGCTGCCTTAATATTCTTCTAGTTATATATACGTCAAACCATTTTATCCAATAATTGGATCAAGAAATCTCCTATTTCCCTCCCTCCACCACCAGCAGTTTTTTCCTCATGACCCTAGAAGGCTCTATGCTTTAAACTGAATTAGATTAAGGCAAAGAACAGATCTTTCACTAAGACAGTACCTTTTCTATTTTTCTGTTAAACCAGACCAAGAAATTTTCCACTCTTCTCTTTTAATTAAAAAGGTATCCCCTGTGACTTTTTGATCTACAAACATAATCTCTCTTGCTTCTGTCTATGCATTGGCTTTAGGAAAAAAAAAAAAAAAAACTGTGAGTGTTCAGAAACTAAGAGACTTGAAGAAAAGTATGATACAACTAACAACTGCAGAGAATGAAATTGCTATTCTAGACTGTAAAATACTCTGGAACATTAATTTAAAATCTTAATTACTGCTGATTAGCGGCTTGTTGAAAATTTCAAAAGACAGCAAGGTCTGATTCAATTCATCCTCTGTGTTTGTGCATTCTGCTTCCATATGCCAGTCATTAGTTCCATTTCACTTCTAGTCAGGATGGGGCAACGCAAAATAATCTATGTCATCATATGATGAGTTCCAAAATGACAGCTCTCTTCAATGAGGAGCCGATCAAAATTGCAATCACGAAGAAGGGAGTGAGGGGAGGGACGCTTAAAGCCAGTGGATTTCTCAGAACTTTGGCAAGGTGCCCACTGATAGCAAAACAGGCACCAACAAGCACAAGAAACAGCTGACAACAATGGCTAAACCAGACTTAGGCTCCCCAGGAATCAGTCACTGAAAGACATGGTGGCTTACAAGAGCCTCTGGTGGGAATTTTTAGACAAAAGACCCAAACAGCTTGCAATGTTCTCATTATCTGCAAAACAAAGTGTGTTAATAACTATGCCAAAACGCTCCCTGTTTCTGAAGTCTGTATGCTGCAGACCTTTCTTCTTTTCATCACTGAAAGTTGGAAAAACATTATCTTTAACAGACGAGAGAGCTGAGTGGGGCACAGGGGCGGCTTAGTACATAGAGCCCATCAGCCAAACTACTTTCCATTCTTCTTTATTTCTCATTAGGAATTTCTTCTATAAACCCATCATCCTATCCTTGTTATCATATATGGAACATTCTGTGAAACGCTTATTTCACTAAAATGAAAAATAAATAAGCTTCATGATTTGTTATTACAGAGTTTAAATCATCAATAATTTCTCGTTACTAACTGTAATGTTAAAACAAAAATAGGGCATGTGAAAATAAATAAGTATGACCTATATGTGCATTGCCCAAATAATCTCAGTGGGAGAAGTGATTAACAGTGAAGAACATCAGGAGTAATTAAAACACAAGCCTCAATTACTTTTAGGCTTGATCCAAAGATCATATCTGTCATGATCAATGGTAGATTTTGCTGATGTGAATAGTTCACATTCTATGTAGGGATTTTAACATCTTTGCTTCAATGAGAAATTAGTTCTCCAAAAATAAGGTATAAGAAGGTCCTTTTCTGTGTTATCACTATTGACTGTATCATCATCAATAAGTAAGGAATACATTACAATAAGGACATAATCTGAGCACAAAACGTGAGTTACAAATTTACTTTTAAAATTACTTCTGTGTTCTTTAACTAGTTGATGTGATAGATAAAATAGATGAAAACAAGGCACTCTCTTCCTATTCTCTTAAATGTAGAAGTGATGAGCTGGACACGAGCTCCCCAAAACTGTTAAAACTTGAAGGTTGTGCCATTTATCAGTGGAAAGATAATTTCACTAACATATGGAATCATGTCTAATGATCTGACATATGATAACATCAAAATGATTTGGGCATATTAATGTAGCATATTTTTTTCCTTACAGACTAGTATAATGACAAATAATGTCCAACCAATGTCACCCTCCTGTACCCATCAGATGAAAAAAAAAAGCTGGAAAAAGACATACATAATTTTTTATAGATCTTTTCTAAAAATGGAAACTTCTAAAACTACAAATATTTGGCATCTTTCTCCTTTTGTCTCTCCCTTTGGAGAGATACAAGGCTCAGGGGATGCTGTAGAGCTAACAAGAAAAGAAATAAATACTGTGTAATGCTCCACACCTTGCTGTCTATCCTGGCACTCAGACAATGAACACGTGCTTCCTGGATTAAAGCAAGAAGTGGATGTTTCAAATGAACTGCAGTGTATTTTACACAGCTCAAATTACACAGGTTCTCTTACAACTATGTCAGTTTTTAACATCTGTCCCAAAGCACTCTGAACAGTAAACTCTGTGAAAATAGTAATGGATAAATCCTCAACACCAGGTAGTCTGGAAAGCAGAAGAGTAAAGATTAAAACAGAATAGGAGAGTGTTGAACAGAAGGAGAGCATACCATGAAGGCAGGGTGAAAACAAGGAACCTGATAGGTAAATATATATATATATAGTAGAGAGCCATAATCATGGAACTGTGCCTCGCATAAACCACTCTGACGTCAGGAGTGTGGTACTTCAGAGTCATAGCTAGGCTCATGTACAGCTCATTCAACACAAGAACAGTGGCAATTTGTTTCTTCATATTTGTGTTGCTGTCTAGAAAATATAATGTCTTGGCACTTCTGAAGCTTCTTAGCTGTAGGTAGCTTCTGTGGGCTCATTTTTTCACATGCTAACCATTCCAACTTTTGTAACAATTCCTGATAAGAGAATGGAAAGGCAGCACTGCTAGACTGCTGTCCAGTTAGGCTAATTTGTTCTGGAATTCTTCTAATGGGATTTAATTGCTGCTATATTTTTTACAGCAGCCATTCTGTATACATCTAATGATAATTACTTAAGATCCAAATACCAGTTAATGAGCAAAAATAACACCAGTTGTTTGCTTTAGTTTTCTTCAATAATCCTGACTCTCTTTCATGATTACTACTGTTGATTTCTTCTGACATAGTTTGTTCAAAAACAAAAACAACCTGTATGTAACTGAATAGCTTGAACTGCAAGTAACATGGGGATTTTATTTTAGCAGCAATGCTTTCTAGAATACTAGTTCATTCACCCACCTATACATATCTGTTCTGGGCAGGTCAGGAAAGACAGTATCTCAGTCTATCTGGAAAGTGAACTGTGACTATGCCAGATTATAAAAAAACTACTGGTTTGTGGGTGTTACTTGAGGAAGGTAATGCTTCCCCATCCATGTCTCCAGAAAGCAGTTTGGCTGAATTTGCAAAGGTTTTAATTCTCTATAATATAAAGACATATTTTATCTAACAAGAAGTCACAATACACAAACACAGAGTATAAATATGAAGTTGTTACAGTGAAAAAAGAATATTTTTTTAGTTGACAGAAGTGCAGGGAAATCCATTCTCAGTGAGTTGGTCATCTAAGACTCAATGTGCATGTCCCACTCCTTACAGCATGGTACTCACCAAAACTGCCCCCAGGGGCAATACAAATACAAAAAAAATAATAATCATAATCATACAGATTCTGTGACTTTTAGAGCATCTTTTTTCTCTTAAATCACATGGGCTGAGACTTGTTATTTAGGCACCTAAACACATCTTGAGAGCTGGAGACTGTATATATAGAGTACTAAAAAGTGAACTAAATGAACAGCAGTATCTTGTCTTGGGCTCTAGGTTATGCAGTATCTGGCCATTGCCAATTTCCAGCTATCTGTATATTGAAAACTCTTTGTTATAAAGACATTCATTCAGAATTTTGAAAAAGAGATCAGTCTGGCTTAAAGGTAACCTCAGCTGAAAATAGTGTAGTCAAAAATTCACAATAACAAGGAAGCTATGATTCTATGAAGTATGCGTATTTGTGTACACACATGTAATACACACACCCTTTTATTTTAAATAAATGGTATACACTGAAAAATCATCATATCCTTTTCATTCTTAGCTAAAAACCTAAACTTTTAAGAAATACACCCACACAGACTCAAAACACCAAGGAATTCTTATGAGCTGTTCATTTCCTGGACATTTCTATTAAGGGAGTTAGAGGTAATTTTGTAGTGAAATCCATGCTGGAAAAGCTTTCTGGATATAAAGAAGCCACCTGGTGTCATTGCAAGGTCACTCTCAATAATCTTTGAAGAATCATGGTGACTAGGAGAGATGCATGAGGACTCGAAGAAAGCAAATGTCACTCCTATCTTCACAAAGGGAAAGAAGAAGGACCCAGGGAAATACCATCTGGTCACCTTTACCTTGATCCCTGGGAAGGTGATCAAGGTGAACAGCTCATTCTGGAAACCATTGCCAGGAACATGAAGGAGAAGAAATTCATCGGGGAAATCAGACTGGATTTCCAAGGGGAAATCATATTTAAACAATATGATAACATTCTATGATGAAATGTTTGCCTTGGAAGAGGACGGGAAAACAATGGGTATTATCCTTTACTTCAAGAAAGCTTTCAATACCGTTTCCCATAAGATCCTCTCAGATAAGCTGTTGAAATATGGACTGGATGAGTAAACAGTTAGTTGAACAGCTGAGCCCAGAGGATGGTGAACAGTGGTACAAAATATAGTTGGGAGCCAGTAACTAGAGTCCCTGTACCCCAGGGATCAATACTGGGTCCTATTCAAGATTTTCTTTAATGATCTAAATGATGGGGCAGAATGCATTCTCTGCAAGTTTCCTCATCATAAAAAACTGGAAGGAGTGGGTGATACTTCAGAGGGTCATGCTACAGAGGGACCTCAATAGCCTGGAGAAATGGGCTGACAGGAACCTCGTGAAGTTCAACAGGGAGAAATGGAAAGTCCTGCTACTGAGTAGGAACAACCACATACACCAGTAGGTGCTGGGAGCTGATAGACTGGAAAGCAATTTCAGAGAAAAGAACCTGGGGGTTCTAGTGGACACCAGGTTGAACGTGTGCCAGCAGTGTGTCCTTGCAGCAAAGAAGGTTAATATTTTCTTTTTTTTTTTTTTTTTTTTTACTGGGCAGGTGAATAAGCACTGGAACAGGTTGCCTGACAGGCTATGGAATCTCCCATCTCAGACATCTTCAACAAACTGGACACAGCCCTTGCCAGTCAGTTCTAGGTGACTCTGCTTAATTGGTAGCATTGGGACAAATGGTCTCCAGACGTTCTCCAACCTCAACCATTTTATGACTCTGCGATAGCATAAATACTGCTCTCCATTTTCCCCAACCTGGTGGATATTAGATAGCTGTATGAAAGCGTCACTAAAAGAAGCCAAGGCAAGCAATACTCCTTTCCCAACAGGACAAAGCCTCTTAGAAGATTATAGTATGTAACAGTTTTTCCTTTCTTTTCCTCATTTTCTCTTTCCTGTTAATTTTATTCTCTCATAAAATCTCAAGGAAAATATGATTCATACAGCAACAGACAGTGACAAAAACCCCCTCTTTACACAGCAGTGTAGATGATGCCACTAGTTATTCATGTCAGCTAATAGGCTACATTCAGTTCTTCATTACTTCAGTGGAATAAGGATGAGGACACACTCCATATAAATTAATAACTTCATCTGACTCACAACAATACACTTAATATATAAACCAAAGATAACTATAACCCAGGGTAAAGGTATTCTAAAACGAGTAGTGATGTTTCATGTTTATCCTGATAATAACTTAAATACAACCAGATATTCAAGGCAATGGTTGGGGCAGGAGGATGTCTTTAAAACATTCCACATCAAGAAAAGGAAAAAAATAGGTATCAAATTAACAATATGAGTTTAAAACACTTGTCTATATAGGACATTGTGATGTCATGTCATTTTAGAAAAGCACAAAATCCAATTTTTCACTTATCAGACATCATTTAACCTTGGATAATTCTATTCTAGATTTCAATATATTTTACACTATGGAACATTGTGATTATTTCCACACTTAGTTCTTAATAGTATTTGCATTTAACTGGACTAAACTTAATCAAAAAATGCAACTTTTCCGGAGGAGGCATTTTGAAAATGCTCATCCGATTAATGTTCCTCAGTAAAAAACATAGTCATAGTCTTCAGTGCAGCTGTACGATCCCTAATAAACAAGTTTAACCTTATCAAGAATATGATTCCAGTGCAGAATAACTACACGCAACTGAAACACAAATGGGCAAGAGTAACCAGAAGTTACAGATCTTTGTTGTAAAGAGCTATTATCAAAATTTGGTTCATTATTACATAAAGATCTGTTCTTGCTCAGGCTGCACCCTGTTAAGACTGTGAAATGTCATCCCACAAACACTTATTAACTGTGGCAACAGCTTAACAATCAAATATGTAGACCTATAGACCTAGGGGTATTAGTCGACGCTCAGCTGAGCATGAGCCAGCCGTGTGCCCAGGTGGCCAAGAAGGCCAATGGCATCCTGGCTTGTATCAGAAATAGTGTTGCCAGTAGGAGTAGGGAAGTCATTGTCCCTCTGTACTCAGCCCTAGTGAGGCCACACCTTGAGTACTGTGTCCAGTTTTGGGCCCCTCACTGTAAGAAAGACATTGAGGCCCTGGAGCGTGTTCAGAGGAGGGCGACGAAGCTGGTGAGGGGTCTGGAGCACAGGCCTTATGAGGAGCGGCTGAGGGAGCTGGGATTGTTCAGTCTGGAGAAGAGGAGGCTCAGGGGAGACCTCATCGCTCTCTATAACTACCTGAAGGGAGGTTGTAGTGAGCTGGGGGTCAGCCTCTTCTCTCTTGTAACTAGTGACAGGACAGGACTAGGGGGAATGGCTTCAAGTTGCGCCAGGGTAGATTAAGGCTGGACATTAGGAAATACTACTTTTCTGAAAGAGTGGTCAGGTGCTGGAACGGGCTGCCCAGGGAGGTGGTGGAGTCACTGTCCCTGGAGGTGTTCAAGAAACGTTTAGATATAGCGTTGGGAGACATAGTTTAGTGGGGTTGTTGGTGGTAGGTGGATGGTTGGACTAGATGATCTTGTAGGTCTTTTCCAACCTAGCTCATTCTATGATTCTATGATTCTATATGTGACATTTTGTTTCTAACAGAGATTCATCTTTTATCTTTCTTTGTTGGGAAAAGCCCAAAGTGCCTTTTATTTTGTACGTTCTTATAACAATGTAATCTTAGTTTTAATTATGTCCAGTAATATCTGAATTGTATGTAGAGCTAATGCTAATGAGGTTGAGAATCTGAGATCCAGAGATGCTCATGGGAAATCGATCATTATATGTGATGTGACCTGCTCACACTTCCACTTGTGCTTAATTTTACGTATATGAGGATAACCCTATTATAAGTCATATATTGACTGAACAATCAACATATGATCACATGTAGAAGCATTTTAAGTGTAATTAATTACTAGTCTCCAGCTTTTGGCAATAACTTTTAAATGGTACTATCTGCCTCAAAAAAAAAAAAAAAAAAATCACACGGAACCTGACAGAATAGCTTTTAAATCTACTACTATTAATGAAATTACTTGGCTTTCTACTTGGCAATAGAGAATTACACAAAGATTATCAGACTGAAATTTGCCTATCTTTAAAACAAATAAAATCAGTATTTACACAACATAGTATAAAAAAGCATCAAAAGGAAAGGAGTGAGAAGCAGCATCGTATTAACTGCATTGAAAATGTAAAGTGCTGATCAAGAAATAGCATAGCTTTCTTTGTCTATTAGTGATAAAATGCCTCATTAGAGGTCACATCAACACCATACTTGATATTGTATAAAATACGTGTACATGCTAGTAGACAATGCTCGTACTGAGGAATTTACAGTCTTATCAAGCAAAGTAAAGAACAGGAGTGAATCAGAAAGAATTTATTTGCTCTTTCTCACACACTTCCCCTCTGAACAGTTTCCTGATTCCAAATCACTGTTCCATAGAGATGAAAGCACAATGTTAGTTATTGTAAGATATCTTCATAATATATTTTGTGATCTATACTACCTTTGACTGCTGATTAACTGTGAAAAACAATTTGTGGAAGTGGATGGATGAGAAGCCTAGAGCAACTGTAATATGAATCACTGCTTTCTGCAATCTCACTAAAATGGAAACTAAGAGCATAACATTCACTTGATTGGCAAAATAAGAATTGCCTTTTGTTTTTTCCTGCAGTGTATATCAAGAGAGCAATATTAATTTCCTTATGTTTCTCAAATATGTACTATATACAGTTTGCATGAGAACAATCTGTTTTGTGGTATTAACGATACATACAAAGAGATCCCTAAAGCAAGGTACATCAAACACTGAGGCATATAGTTGACCACTTTGCCTTTGTCCAAAAAAACCAAACCAAACCAAAACAAAAAAAAAAACACCAAGAAAAAAAACACAACGTCAAGTTAGTTAATCAGATTTTCAATAGGAATCATTAACTAAATCAGGCACCTTCTGCTTGAACAGGACATCATGCAGTGAAATATCCTGAAATATTTGAGAAACATATTCTATTTACTCATCTTTTCTTGGTCAGAATGGAGACTAACATATCTCATTGCCTATGCTGCACACCAATGAAATGGCTAGTCACTTTATTCTGCTGTCATCAACAGCATACAAGGGATAGGGTTGGGGCAAATTCTAACCCCTGTCAGAAATTACTAGCTACTCTGGAGATTACTCCAGATGATGGAAAGATAATCTTATGTCTCCCTGCATCTGCATATCCATCTGCACAGCCTCTCAAGATCAGACACATTACTGACAAATGTCATAACAATTCTTTTTTCCTTACCCTTTATCGCATTTTCACGCCTGATGAACAGCCTGTGACTGGTAGGAAGATTATTTCTATATAAGCAACCAGGCATAGCTGACTTATTTCATGGGCATTTGTAATTTTTCATCAGAACCACCAGAATGCCCATAAATCTTAGAAACATAAAAACAGCTATTTTTAAATATGTCACTGAGAAATACAGATTACCTATGGAATCAACAATCATAGGCTATTTTGATCATTAATAAAAGTCAACATTAATATAAAAGGCCAACAAATTTCTAGCATTATCATTTGTTTAGCCATCACCGGATGGCTAAGCAGCCATCTCAGTCAACCAGAACTGACATTAAACTGAACAAGAAGACCGCTATTGAAATGCATATTTGTAAGAATATTTTACAAACCCTTTCAGGATTCTTTAATGAGGAAAAATATAGTCTACAATTCAAAATCAATATTCTCTAATATCAGCCACATAGTAAACATTGCTAAATATTCTTTGGTCTCTTAAGTCACTTTTATACATATTAAGTCACTTTGACATTAATAAACGATTTTTAGATGTCCTGAATATTCAGCTGCATATTCTTACCACATATTAAAAAATGCTTCTTACATTTGTCTGTCCAGTATTAACTACTGCTGAGATTTTCCTTGAAACTTGGAGCATTTTTGCTCTGCAGCTCATTTGGTAGATCTCAACCTACACACTTTCATCCAGAAAGCTAAGTTTCAGAACTCTCATAATGTTCTCCAAAATAAAAAGCATTCAATTTTGTGGACCAATTGACTTAATTGTGTTGGATTTTTCCCAACACCAATCAACACAAGCTTTCCAGCAGAGAACATGATATAGATCTGAACTAATAACATAATCCTTTGTCACACTGTAAGTTTTTGGGAGACATCATGCCTTAAATGAACACAGAAATGGTTTCCATTCAGATAAATCAATGCACTAGAGACCATACAGTCTACTTGCCTGAACTGAGCAGATTTGGTGTATTCACTGTAAAAATATTTCCTAACCAAAGAAAAAAAAAGAAAAAAAAATCTGTTTGATAATAATAATCTATAATAAGTATCAGTATTAGATGGGTTTTTCTTCCCTTGATTCCATGACAAAAAACAGGAGATTATATTAGAAGTTATGCAAAATCAGTAACAGAGTATCACAAAATGCAGAATTATTAATGTGAAGACAGATTGACCCTTAGAACTTTTGGTGTCAAGGAACATGCTTTGAACTGATAAAGGCAGAGCTTAGCAAAATAGCATTTCAACACCATCTGAATAAAAGGCATGAAACCAGCTGTAAAACAGACAGATACACACGTTTTTTCATCTCAGATTTAATTACCCTAAATGCAAGGTAAGCTTCTAATTCTAATTGTTGTAACAAAACAAACCAAAAATATCCTTTAAAGTCATTACTGAATTAATGCAGGTATACATATGCACAAATCTGCAAAGACCTTTATAGAATATCTCTGAGATCTCAGCTGCCGTATTCAATAGTTGATAAATCAGATGACCAATAGTTATTTCCATTAGAGTGTAAGAGAGGAGAGCAAATATCCTGCTATGAAGTTCAACAGCAGCATTCCTCAAAGTGTAAAGAGCTGAAGAGAAAGGAAAGTTTTTAATAATCAGAGACTACAAAAGATATTTTCATGGCAACCTCATACTTCAGCACCTGAGTATCTTATGATCTACCCTTAGAATACCTTTATAAGAGAGAAAAATAGTATGAACGCTATTGAATTTCGATCATCTGAAAGTAAATGCAAATCCCTTCACCATCTGCTTGTCCTTTACTTACTGGCTTTAAGCTAAATGGCAGAGGAGCAGTAGGAAGTTGTAAACGCAATATTCGTGACAACAGAATATCAGAATCAAATTATTACTATAAACCCTCTTTTCCACCTGTGGCTTTTTTATCCTATTAAACATTGATATTTGTTATCCAGCAGTCCATCTTGTAGGAACAATGTGTGCCAAGAAACAATCAGAAAAAATTCTCAAGAAAGATCCCGACGTGGCACACAATCTAATATTAAATTTTAAACTTGCCATTTGTTTTTTCCTATCAAACATATATATATATATATATAGGCTGAAATTTTGACATGGGAACACTGTACCAGCAACATATTTTAGATTACAACAATCAATTTCACAAGAAAAGCACTGCATTCTCATCACCTACAGAAATCAGATGTTTAGATAAGAATTTAGATACTACATTTCAAGTTAAAAGTTCAAACAAAGAGTGATCCTATATCAGAGATTTTGAATTTTACACCCCCTTATTCTGTTTGTTTCAGAGGTTGATTAACACAAGTGGTTTAGATACATACACTGCAATCTTTTTCTTCTGACAACTAACAAATAACTGGCAGAGTTGTACAATGCATCTGTTTACAAAGTTTACAGAGTCAAACTGAAGCTGAAGAAATGGCAGAACAAACTTCCTACAACTGAGAAACTACCCAAGAAACATCTGTTCACAGGAATGCTTCCTATAAGGAGATAAATCATTCAACTCTTCATGCCTTCTGCTCTTCATTGATCAAATTCTCCTTACGATGCCAATCAAACTCCATTTGTATAGAATCAGAAATTACTATGAAACATAATCAGCCTTCACAAAGAGCCCATAGAAATGGCCTGTGTAATTGGACTAGCTTCAGTAACTGACTGGATCTGGTATAAATGACAGGAAAGCTGTACACAAAATAACAGAATTTTAAGTTACAATCAAGGAAAACGGCTCTTCTATAGCTGTAAGACCAGTTTCCACTAGGGCTCAGTTTAATAATCCTTCACTTAAACAGTAGACTTACAAAGACCTTTGAAGACTGAAATTACACAGATTTTTTTTTTAAATTTTTATTTTCTGGGAATGCTAAACTCCCAGATCTAGAAAGTCAACCATAATTTGAAAGTCAATGCTAAATCAATCAAGTCATTCTACCATGATGTTTTTCACTCTATAAATGTAAAAATGCATATCTCCATATTCATTAAAAAAAAAAAGTAGTTTGATACACAGAACAGTTTTCAAAATGCATCTATCAAGATATACTTAAGTTGACAGTAATGTTATGACTCAGCTAGTACCTATCTAATGTTCATTACTAAAGAAATTCAAAATGTTTGCTATGTAACGTAATTCAAATAAAGCAAAAGACTGACATTCTGGAGCTTAAAACTGCCAAAGTTTTAGGGTGTTTTTTTTCTCTTTATCAGGCAGACTTGAAAACCTCAAGAAAGTATGGTCATCAGAATCCTAATTAAACACAATAAAATATAAATTGTATCTCTGACATTTAACAAAATTTCATAGCCCTAGGGACCTAGACTTCAGCAGGAGTTTGAAATATGAATGAATTTTGCAATTCCAGCAATGCTTAAACTGAGCTCAAGGTTAAAAATAAGATTTCGAGGTCAGATAACTAAAAAAATACCAGAAGGTTAAATAAAACACTAAGAGGTAGAAGCGCAACAGAAATCTATTTGAAAAGCTGAATAATATAGAACTTAATTACCATTGTATAAAGAATGTGCTAACAAAAATAAATGACAAAGTCAAATATTAGGATGAAAAACAGACACATAATGTGGCTGATTAAACAAGTGGGAAACAGACGTAGGAAAAAAGCAGTGAGAATAAAAAGACTTTTTTTCCTATACAGGTTTCTAGCAACCAAAGCTCCTGGAATAGATACACATGTACTCTAATCACCTTAAGACAGTAAAATGGTATTTAAAAAAATAAAATTAAGGAAATTGGACTTGCAATGCCAAGACAATTTTTACCATCTCACAGTGAACTAAAAATGGTATGCAAGAAACCCTCACCATACCCTGAGATGAGCTA
This sequence comes from Numida meleagris, assembly GCF_002078875.1. Classification (NCBI taxonomy): domain Eukaryota; kingdom Metazoa; phylum Chordata; class Aves; order Galliformes; family Numididae; genus Numida; species Numida meleagris. Next base: position 64,669,241 of record NC_034412.1, on the reverse strand, counting down.
AATCAAACTTCAAGAAGGATTTCTGTGGTTTTTTTCCTTCAAATTACGAAAAGGGAAATTGGGGCTGAAGAATTTATTCTTATGTATTTTATGGATGACTTAAACTCTTCAAAGAACATCCAAGAATCTTATTACCTTAAAAGCACCTTTGAACAGAACAAAAGCATTTAAAGAACTGCTACCATCTCCAAGAACATTAAGAAAAAATTCAAACATACTTTATCCTTCTGCTATCTTTTCATACTACAAAACTTGAGGTATTTATTGCTTCTAATATTTATTAGATTTTATGAACTTCCTTACCTTTCCATCCCAATGTGTTAAGGAACCCATTTTGGTGGCTAAACTAATCTTACCTTCCCCCTTTAGAGGAGTTCAGTTCACAGCTACGCTTCTCCTACTAACTGTTCTCCCCAGAACATTTTTTCTTATCTCTTTCAGCTAGGGCTTCATTGTCTGCTTTGAAGCTACTTCCCTGCCTTTAATTTAGAAAAATCAAGCCTTTCTCACTATGAATTTTCCTTTTTGTATTCCTTCCTTTACCCTGTTTTCACTTGTCCATGAAAGAAAGATTTAATTACTTTGCTATATCAGAGTATATAGCCCATACTATCAAGATTTCTGTGATTACAAAAAGAGGAAAATGATACTCCTATTTACCACGTGACTGTACAGAAACAGTTTATCTTGTCTAGTTGACAACATATATGAGGGTTTAATTTTTAAATGTATCATAGAAAAACATTTTGATGCCCAAGACATCATTAGTTGTATTGGACAACTGCAGTTCAAGAATTTTCGAGGCCTGTGAGTGGAGCTGCAAATTTCTGCATTTTTTAAGAGATGTCAAAACTGATATTTTCACATCTATAGGCACACATTTAGGTTTTCTCCCGCAAAGTACAACTATGTGCAAGGAACATGTGATTTAAAAATAGAAAATATTGTGCCAGTATCCAGAATTGTTCACCATTAGTGCCGTCTTGAAGAACATGTAGAAAAGTTAGCTTATGTGTCATTCCTCTCTTCCGTTTTTGCATCATATAGGTAGCTTTCATCAAGTTACTCCCAAAGAAGCTGAGAATAATATTTTCAGAAGCATCACTGGTCAAAGACTGTGTCATAAGGAGGTTTAAAAATGAATGAGTATGAACATTTTGCAAAGACTGCCCATTCAAAAAATTGTATTTCAGAGAGAATTAGCCCCGAAGTCCTTCTCATAGCCCCGCTGAGAAGGACTTAGGGGTTCTGGTTGATGAAAAACTTAACATGAGCCAGCAGTGTGCACTCGCAGCCCAGAAGGCCAATGGTATCATGGCTTCAATCAGAAGAGGGGTGGGCAGCAGGGCAACGGAGGTGATTGTCCCCTCCACTCCACCCTTGTGAGGCCTCAGCTGGAGTACTGTGTCCTAGTCTGAGGTCCCCAGCACAGGAAAGATGTGGAGCTTTTGGAGAGGCTCCAGAGGAAGGCTGCAAAGATGTTCCAAGAACTGGAGCACCTCTCCTATGAAGACAGGGTGAAGAAACTGGGCTTGTTCAGCCTGGAAGAGAGAAGGCTGCAGGGAGACCTCATTGTGGCCTTCTAATATTTGAAGGGAGTTTATAAACATGAGGGAAATCAACTTTTTACAAGGGCAGATAGTGATAGGACAAGGGGAAATAGTTTTAAATTAAAGGAGAGGAGATTTAGATTAGATGTTAGGGGGAAGGTTTTTACTGAGAGAGTGGTGAGATGCTGGAACAGGCTGCCCAGAGAGGTTTTGGGTGCCCCGTCCCTGGAGGTGTTTAAGGCCAGGTTGGATGAGGCCCTGGACAATCTGATCTAGTACTTGATCTAGCGGTTGGCAACCCTGCCTCTGGCAACGGGGTTGGAACTTGATGATCCTTGAGGTCCCTTCCAACCAAGCCATAGAATCTATGATTCATGCTTTGGATAGACTGCTCACCACATGGGAAAATATTCCATCTAATCCTAATTATGGTTAATAAGTTCATTCCACCTCATGACGTTTACCAGGAGGTTTCCAATGTAATTTCTCAATATGTTTGAAGAGAACCAATTTCCTCAAATGATTTAGAAGAAAGAAAAGCCTAAGGGAAAAAATTAAAATAATTTATGGTTTATAATGGAGAGAGGACTATTTGAGACTCAAGCAACCCATTTTTTAATCTTCCCAAGGCTAGTATAAATAACAATAACTAGAAGACAAAAGGCAAGTCATGACATATAAAAATGCCCATCTGATCTGAACTCCTTTTCTGAAAATTGTTAGTATTGATTTCATAAGAAATCCAACAGAAAATATGTTAGGCTTTTGTGATAGAGATAACACAGTCACCACAAATGACTTCAATAATGAGAAGTGAGAGATTTTTCTTAGAGTATTACTTAATGTAACACTTTCACACAATACATTTATCACACTATTATACTTAAGTACCAGAGGAAAAGGGATAAAGGCACTTTATTCTACCAAAACTTTTCTTGCTTTATGTTCCAGCAATCCACAGTGATTATACTGTTAGTCTGTTTCAGTTGGCAACAGCTTAAAGAGCACAGCGGTATTCTGACCCATAAACACAAAAACAAAACAAAACAAAATTATTTAAGTGTTAATGGAGCAGTTCCAAACAGGACACAGAGATAAAGAACTTCCATCTGCAAAACTGTGGGCAAAAATAAAAGATATTCAGGGACTATTACTTGTTATATTTACAATTTTCTTCCTTTACCCAAAGTAAGTGACATAGCTTCAAGTTTCAAAACATGTTTAAATCCCTTCGCTTATCATAACAAAAGGACTTCTGTACATCAATAAAGAATTGTCTAGAACTCTGAGCTAGTAAACCTGCAGAGCACAGCACACACACACCTACATCCTCAGGTCTGTAAGCAATGTAGCTGTATCCCAGGCTGCTCTCCAGTTAGTCCTTAGTTGCTCTGCAGGCTGTTAACAGCTTTCTACACTTGGGAACCTAACACTTGTAGATTAGTGTACGCAATATGAAAGCTTCTGCCTAGTCAATGAATTACCTTCTGTGTTTAAGAAGGGAGAATTAACACGTCCACTATTACACATGAGGAACCAAACTTATAAATGTCAGAGTATCCAATGAAATTTATGTTTCCCTTACAAAACTGTCCAGAACTGAACTGCTTAAAACCATGAAGAAAACTTTTTCCTAGCAATGAAAATGTGAAATTAAAAACAGCTATTACTTCCTACCAACTTGAGTTCACTGCATAGATAATTAGCTCACCAGATTTAGACTTCCACTTGTCATTAGTGGAGGGACATGTTAAATGACAGACTGCTCCCTCAAGCTAATGAAAATCTAATGTTTACCTTCAAGAAATAAAACATAGCTGTGAGTTACGTTTTAGAGAGCTTCCATTTGAATCACTTGCTATTTACTTAAAAGATCAATACCACAAACCAGTGGGATCTAATAAAGCTGAAAGAAGTTCAGTCATAAGCCTGTTAAGAAATTAAATTAAATACTTCAAAATCACAGGCACAATATAGTAAGATTTTAGGAAGAAACAGAACCATGTGAATTCACGTACATTCTTACAGCCACTTCTTTCTATCTTCCTATGTTCAAAAAGCACTCCAAGTGGCAAGAGTTAATTAGTAAAGGCATTACATAAATGCAAAACTTGAATGATCTAGTCTTATATTATTAATTTTCACTACTTTAACTACCACATATGACTGAAAAATAAGGTGAAATTCCAAGAATCCTTTAATTCTGAGAAGTCCAGAGTCATGATTTAAGGAACCTTCAAGAGTTTGCTTTTCCACTTGCACACCATATTGCAAAGCTAATGAGAGAAATTTACACAAAGTTAGTGTTTGTACAAACTGAATCAAGAGAAGTTCATAGATAGCATGGCCTAGCACAACTTTTTCTTTTCAAAGTGGAGGGATCAGAACTTGAACAATTATAGCTATACTGATACACTGACAGCTAACAAAGTTTATATTACCATTGTTTTAAAACAGTGTCCTGTAGTCCCAAGCTTTATACTGTCATTAAAAATGAAGCACTGATGATAAATGTACTTTAAAATTTCTGCATTTCCCTGTAAAAATTTTGAAGTAGGCTCAAGAGAAATGTTGCTCCTGTTCAGTTAGAATCATGCTGCACCAAATGTATACATACGTAAATTACAAGACCTTGCAGAGCAACTAATTACTACACAGGTTGAGTAATGCACTCCTTATTTCAAGTGACTGTACAACGCTATCAAGCAGTAACACCCTTGGAGAAGAATATTAACTGTAATTTTATCATATGCACAGAAAAAGAATGTAAAAATATCATTTTATATAGAATTAATAATATTTATATCATATGACGAAAAAAGATAGTTACGCTACAGAAAATGTCATGCAACACCAGGAATGTAGCTGATCAGTTCTGCCAAAGTAAAATTTTAACTTGGGTTACAAAACAGATTTCTGAGGTGTATCAAATTTTGAGATGTGTGCTAAAATCACAAAAGCAGAAGATAAGCATTTCTATCTGCCTGAGCTGGGCCCAAATTCCACTTAGAAGAATTCGTTTTCTTAGCACAAGTATACTAAAATACAGGCTCAGATTAGGAGATGCAAAATGAAGAACATTTTACAAAATGTGACTCCTTAAAAATGTATTAAATTCCAAGAGCACAGAAACTCAATGAAATTAATCAAACAGAAATTAAAGAAACAAAAGAACTTTTGTTACCCTAATGAAAATAGTTGCATGGTATACTCCAGGTAGCTGGATTTATTTTAATAAAAAAATCAACTGAAGAACATCACCTGGGCAGATTTGAAAGGATCTTTATAAATAGACTAGGCAGAAAGGCAGCAACAGATGATTCAAGCAAAATGAAATTAATTCTTGTGTGATCTTTTATAGTAGTGAGACAGGTCTATGTCACTTTAGCAAGCAGAAATTCTTCAAAAGTCTTCTTTTATATCATCACTATGATATAGAATAAATTTGTTGCTTTCTTCCACAGTTTCGTCATTATTGCTCCCATTATTGCTCCCATTAATTATGATTTTCTGAGCAAAAGTGTTTGCCTTTAGCTGATAGCTGGATAAATACCCAAGGTAAATTTATCATGAATGAATTCATTATTGACTCAGTACCTACAGGAGATTTACTTCAATCTTACCTACCTGTTGTTAAAAATAAAAGCAAAAGAAATTTGTTCTTGTTTTCCTAATATTTTCCCTTGTAGTTGAAAAGAAATGTTGCTCACTTTGAAGCTTCTAGGTGCCCCATAAAATATGAGTGTTTCCAATATTTTGGAACTAATTATGATTTAATTTTCAATTTAATTGAGTTGAGCATCTTTCATGAACCACTGAAAATAAACCATATGAAAAATTATGTGATTCATCTCCTCATTTTCAAGGTCAAAACTCTGAGTCAAACCTGAATAGTGCTGGTATTTCTAAGGTGCATTTGAGAAGCCATGTTATACAGTAGTAGAAACAACCTGTGAAGATAAGTTACAGCATAAGTAGCTTTCTGTGCAAGGTCTGAGCTACGTGGAAGTCTTTATTCTTGCTGGATAATAAGTCACTGGTGTCACAATTGCCACTGGACAGATGGATGGATGAGTGGGTGGGGGCAAACAGGAAGCAAGGAAAGAAAGGAGGAATAAAGCACAACTTTTTGTTTCTACCAAATGACACTGGCAACACAAAGCAAAATCCTTGGAAGCACTGTTTGTCCATGCTGTATCAAAGAAAAGAAGATCCAGTGGCTCTTCTTCATCAAATTCAGTACACTACTGAATGTTTATTCAAAGGGATGAAAGTAACTTCTTTCTACCAGATGTACCGCCAAGTTGGACTCTCAGAGGCAAATTATGTCGCTCAATATATCCTTCATCCTTCAAAAACTAAGATTGCTCTTAGGAAAGACACATTTTTGTAACATTTCACAGCTGGAAAACTATGAAAATGTATTTATGGAATCTTAGATACCTAAATGCTTCCAGGTCCTTCTGCAAGCCCAGTCAAATTTCAGACAGGTGAACAGTGGGAACTGACAGCCAAGCAGCATCCTCCTCTTCCCTCAGATTTTCAAAATCTAATTAACTGTGACAATTTCTGAATGTCCCATAAACAATTTTGGGAGATGAAAGGCACACTGGATTGTACAACTTACCTAGTTTCCCTCTCTTCAGCCACAAAAGAAACCCAGAATCACTCATTGAATGTTGGTAATAGTAGTTCTCAGTTTGCTTTGCAAGTACAGATTTCTGGTCTGATTTATTAAAAGACAGTTTTATTTCTAAATACTCCATTGTGTAGGGCAAGTGATGCAGAAACTAATTTCCCTTCTTTTAGAGTCTGTCAGGATCTACAGAACCCAGATAACATTCAGATGTTGTGAACACAAAAAATAAATCCCAGGCTTTATCACTCTCCTATCTGTAACAGCCTTAAAGACAAATAATGCATGTAAAAATATACAAGAAGTTAATTCTAAGCCTCACAAAATTACTGCTCTCAGACTTTCTTCCTCTACTGCTTTCTCACTCACTTTCTTTTTATAGCTTTTTTTTTTTGTTGCTGTTGTTCTTTATAAACACAGCAGTAGGAAAGAAGACTTGCAGTGATAAAAAGACACTGCCGCTGAAACTATTATTAAAACACCACAAGAAACACTGAACCAACTGTGGCATCTGAGTGGGATCTGTCTCTGTTCACATAAAGGCTAAATTGTTGCAAAAAGCACAACAAATCAGCAAAACCAGGACAGAGATGTTTTAATTCTTGGTAGGCTGGAAGATGTTTGTCTAAAATACTTCTAATTAACAAAACTAGTAACATTCAGAACTGGACAAATAAAGCACAAAATAAATTTAAATTAAATGTGTTTTGCAGAATAAGTTCACATTTCATTAGATAACACTCTCTATAAGTTATCAGACTGCAACTGAAGACAGTATGGAAATACAAATTCACAGATTTGGTAACATAGAGACTTCTCTGTGGGGTAGCGTGCTCCCTCAATGTGAGTGCCATTTCTCAATGAACAACAGCCCTGCAATGTTAGAGACACGTGTCTGAATTAAGCAAAGCAAATGCAGATCCTCTCTGCTATTTTACTAGCCACGAGGAAAATTTGATGCCTGAAATTCCCTTGTTTCTTCCTACTTTTATTCCCCCACATTGCTTTCCCACTGTTCCTTTTCCCTCACTCCTTCCTAACAGAAGAAAGATTCTGGACTAATGCTACAGAAGGTGAAAAAAAATTATATGGTTTCAAACAGGGATGATCATAGAAAAAGAAGTCATTAATTCTTAAGTGGGGAGAGAGAATGGAAAAACTGACATATAAAGAAGAGTATAAAAAGCGTTTCTATACTTAATTGTCTCACCAAGAAAGTCTTCACTGACCAGTTCAATGTTAATTCTGGATGTACTTCACACTGAAAAAGGTTACAACAACTTCTTTAGCTTCTCTCTCCCTTGAAAAGACATGGCATTAAAATATTCTATGAAATTAACTTTCCATCAGTGAATGTAGGTGGTACATGCCTTCAGTGCTAGACTTTCAATCTCCAGAGCACACATAAGAACCAAACACCCTGGCAAAACAGATGAATGGTGTGACAGCCACATGAGATCTGATCCTGTGCACATCTGTAGAGCAACTCAACATACTTGTCTGGTAGCCTGTCCAGCACAGAGGCTGTCATCCTACAGGTCTAAGAGATCATGCTTTGGAAGACAGTATCGGTTTATTTGACAGGATGTAAAAAAGTTTAACTGAATTTTCCAGGTATTAGAAACTTGGGAGACTTAATACCCAGATTTTTTTTTAAAAAAAAAAAAAAGCCCTAACTTCTAAGAATATTAGAAGCAGAGAGAATGTTCTTTGAGGAACTTCAGGCACCAAAATTTCAGGTACTGTGTCATATTATGATTAGCTTCCCAATCATTCATCTCCTTCCCTCAAAAACATTTATCTCCTTGGCATAAAAAGGTAGTGGACAAAATGCAATGCAAATGCAGATTACAGATTTACTTAGTACCAGTTATTTCCTGAAAAAGAGCGTAATTCTAGGTAAGTTTCTCTTGTGCTGATTCTGGGTCCAGTGCCCCAAGGGTCTTGCTTAAAATCACCTATCTCATTTCATTCAAAATAGAATGTTACACATAAATTGGGATGTTAAAAATAATAATAACAAAAGGACAACAGGATTTTATCCATTTGAATCAATACTTCTTAAAATTGCCACCAAAGCAGGTATTAAAAAAAAAAAAAACATTTTGAAGAGAAAAACTTGAGTGCTCTGAGGCTAATGACAACATCAGCAATGGAAGGTGGTAAAGAAAGAGGAGTACCCTACATAGAAGAAAGTGACGGCTTGGAAATATGGTCTGAGAGAAGGCTAGATAACAATTTAAACAAAGAAGCTTGCTAGACTTAATTTAAACAGATTCTATAAATATTTGTTGGCGTCATGAAATTGTTAATAACAAACCTAATGCATCTGCTTTTGTGCAGTTACCTAGACTACATTTCTTGACGCTAGTGTTCAATAATAACCTCCATCTGCTCTGCCGTGTCTGTCATTTCTTTTGCTATAACTTATTGTGACAGAAGCTTCATTTACCTAAACTTATCTTGGCAACTTGTACTTCATTAAAGAGAATCCTGCAAGCATCAGTTAAAGCTTTCTTATCTGGCCATGCATTGCTAAGCTTCATAAATCATTCTTTCACTTTCCATTTTGCAGCTTCTGGAAAGGTAACATTATTGAATTCAGATCACTGGAATAGAGCAGTACTAAAATGTTTATTGACCGGCTTTTAGGCACTGAGATCTGCTTTGAATGCAGACAGTAATATTAGCTAAAGCTTTTGAATTTAAAAGGGATGTCACTAATATGCTTTATACATCACTATAAATACTGTTCGATGGCAGGCCACTTTAGCAAGCTGCTACTAATCTAGGAGAAACAAAATATTATTAGCATATATTTCCTCCTTCCTTGTCATCTTTTTTTTTTAATCGTAGCATCTGCAAATAAAATATTATATATTCATAGACCCAAGACCTCAATCACAGCTCAGTAGCACAGACTGTATCTGACAAAGGAGAAGGGAATGTGCAAAGGGACTTTAAACAAACCATCAGATGAGTCTGGCATTACACCAGGACAATGCTCGATGCAAGTTAGAACAGCTGTGAAAGTGCCAGTCACTAGTGCAGTTGTTACTGATCTGTAGTGCAAGAGAATTAGGTGGGGTTTCTGCCTCTGCTCAGACTGCTACATAGGAGTCATATAACAACCAGCAATATTTATCCTGTGGCCAGTATTACCTCTTGATAGGGATCATATCTTATTAGAATGAAAATAATGATGAGCCCATTTGCAGATGGACAGAACTTTTCTCTTTTGTGTCATACTCAGAAAAGACTCATGCTGTGATGGCTGATGAGCCCAATTACAGGAGCCAAACTATCTAATAGAGTAGGAGGAAAGGAAGAGGAAACACTTTATTTGCTAGACAAACAAGCCTTCATCAACACAGAATGGCATAAATTCAGATCAAATTCAACTGACAGTTTTGAATGGATATTTTCTATATGATATCATATCCAAACTGTTCATTCTGGCAATGTCAAAATATGTTGGCTTAACAGTCAAGACTAAACAGATGTAATAATTTGTTACAATCTGGAAACCTCAGAGATAAGTAGGATGCTGGTGACCTGTATTCCAAACTCCAATCCACAGCAACAATTTCAACCAACAGATCACACCTGTGCACACACCACTGGACTCCAGGGAGCCTGAGGATAGGATTCTCCTGTTCAATGTACTCTACTTTATCAGAAGTAAGCATTTTGTAGACAAGAGAAACAAGAAAGAACATTAAGATCATTAAAGACACACACCTATACGTTAAAAAAAAAAAAAAAAAAGGCAGTACTTTAAGCTGGATTATCATTTTCTTGGATGTTAGACAACCTCCAATGGTGTGGAATGGATCTGTGGTTCAAATCTAACTCAGGCAATGAACTGCGCTCTAGTGGAATACCCAAAAGCCCTGAGCTACACAGACAGCCATGAGAAGTCTCTCGTTGTAGCTGCCTTTCCCCTGTTAAAAAAGCTACTAAAATTGAACTACTTATTTTGTGTGAATGAAGTTTCATTTCACTAAATGTACAAAATAATTCGTTTTAAGTCAATGTGAAGCAACATTGACATAACTTTCCAACCAAAATTGCAGCTTCACCTACTGAGTAAAGTAGATCTTGATTACGCCTGTAGAGCTACAAACAACCCCTAGACAAGGGAAACTGGCAAGACAGTTCTGAAAAAGGTATAATCAGTTTTCAGGCCCTGTACACAAAAAACACACAGCTGTCTAGGACACAATTCACCACTTTCATCAAGCTTTGCAAAGTAAGTCCAGTACCTAACAGGAACTCTAATTAAATGTTACTAAACTCTAAGCCTTGGTTGGCTTTCATTTCCATGCCAGCTTAGCAGAGTCTGTTGCCTGTGGAAGAAAATCTACCATTTTGATATTTGCTCTTTATGACAGAGTTGTGATGAGGGGAAGAGAGAAAAGCTGCAAGAACAAGGTCACCAGCTTGAAAAAAAAGACATACACAAAAATTATCATGTATCCCTATAGGTCTTGGGTACATTCAGTTATGAATGACTGCAATTCTTTCCATAGGAAAGCAACAGAAAGCTCACTACAACTGGCTGCTTTCCATTCAGAGCCAGTTTCTGAACCCAACCATCTCCACTAGTGTATATGTAAAATATGAATTATTTCTCTAGCCAGAAGACTACTAGCAGTATTGAACGGGTTTATGAAAAGTTTTCCAGCACTTAAATAATGTAAATTTCCTTGCAACTGAGAAATCTATTATCAGTTTAGATAGCAATTTTATCATCAAATGATGCTTTGTTTAAATGAATTATAACACAAACAATTCCATTTTAACTAAGGTATTTTTTGCTTCTAAAAGGCTTACTCTGCATCTACTGCAATTAGGCCCAGTCTGCAAGGTAGGTAAAATGAAACTATTATTTTTTATGATCAAGCAAACAATTTTCTGCTGGGGATTTAAAAACAATTTTTTGTAGCTGCTTAATTATGATCCTTACAGTGATAAAGGGGAAGTACTGTGCATGTACTGCCTTACAGGAGGAAGAAACAAGAGTGTTAGAATAAAAATGCAGTCTTTAATGATAATCCAGGGAACAAAGAAGCAATAGACAATAGTATTCAGCAAATAACAATATGCCTGTCTCAAATCCAGACCTTTTATGTCATTACAGTAATGTTAGCTCATTTCATTAGTAGATTCCAAGCTTTTCAGAAACTGCAGTAAACATTCAAATAAGGAGAAAGCTAAAATTCCCAGCTGATTTTGGGAGACTGTCCTGCCTTCCTAGAACTTGACAGAAGAAACAGAACACACCATATTCACTCACAGTGAGGCAGTATGTCTACTTGTCATATTAATGACAAGTTTAGAAATACTAAACTCGTTAGTTTAGTATCAGTGAGATAGAAGGGTATCCTGCTTCTCTGAGTATTAACTCAGAATGCTAGCACTGGATTTATAGTAAAACTTGATTAAATGCTAATAATTTTCTATAAGACTACAGAGAGTGAAATCTACTGAATATAACAAGGTCCTATCTATAGGTGGGGACAAAATGATCAGACACACTAGTTCTTGCCCACGAATTAAAAATTCTGGTAGTCTCTGAGTAGCTGAAATACTGCTGAATTTACATGCCTTCCTTATTTGCAGCCTACAAGCAGTCCCCTATCACAACATGCCTTCTCTCACATCTTGTCTGGACAGCTAGGGCACAATACTTTTGAAAATGAAGAAAGAAGTAATAAGTTAATGAGCAGAGATGGACTCACTTTGAAGAGTTACTCTTACAGCTGAATATATAAGGAATTCAAATCATTACGCAAAGCTCAAGGGAATTACTCCATTTTCAGCTCCTGCAAACCAAATAACAGGATTCAGTATAGAAGTCTTTCTATACAATGATAACTTGTGAAGCTTATGTAATTTTGCAAAACACTTTTTGATCTCTGAGTAAAAAGATTTCATAGAGGCAAATTATTATTATCTCTAATTATAGAAGAGTTTATATTGCACTGTTGTACTGTTTTAAAAGAAGTAGCCTAAAACTTGATGGTTTTCTATAATTATACTAGTCTAAAGATGCCTTGTACAAAAATAGTTCCCTAATAGAAACATACAGATATGCTGGAATTAATACAGACTTCAGATGCTAAGCAATTTGGAGCCACACAATCATTTTTTTGTTTAAAAGCACAGTTAAGAGAGTAACTTTAATGATGCTGATAGCTTTAAAATTTTCAGATGTATATATTGCAAGCAAATTGATCATTTTCCCTGTTATAAAAGCTGTCCCATATCTCATTTTCAACTGCCCATAGATTTGCCAAATTAAAAAAACTACAACTTTCACATAAAAATCTAATTTGCATTTTTGTTTATTTTAAAAACTTTAGCCAGAATATTTGAGACTTTCTTAAAAAGAATGCAATCTTTTCTCCAAATCCAACATTTTATTGACCTTTTGTTTTATGGGTCAATATATTAAAATAGGAGGCATTGCTTTTGGAGAAGACCTCATACAAGCAAAAGATGTCTCTAAAAGACTAATGAAAAGGTCTTGAAAGCATCAAGTTCCTTCGTGGCAAGAGGTCTAAATAAAATGAAAGCTAGAAAGACATTATCAAACAGGCAAGCCATTGCATTTTACAGGGATTCTTACATTGTTACCAGCATTTGTATTTCTGACAGCACTGATTTCCTTATGCATGATAAAACTCTGTGTCTTTATAAAAATCTTTCTAAGTCATTACTGAGTTTCATAAAGAAGCAGATTATCCATAATGTGGCTTTTCATTCATCTGTTGGCCACAAGCAGTTAGTTACACTGTTTTTACTACAAAGAAAATGATTTAATCAAGATTTGCAGTCAGACTATCATGAATGAAAAGAAACAGTAAAAAAAGAAGGCTGCTACTTCCCTGTCGAGTTCCCATCCCAAAAGAAAGTAGAAGTTGCCACCTGCTAAAATTCTATTCAAGGAGACCCAAATTGTAAGCTATTACAGTAAGCACCTAAGGGAATGGGAGAGGAGTGATGCAATATAGCTCTGACAAGAAGGAATATAATTGTTTAGTGATAGGTTGTAGATTATTAGAACAGGACCTGTCTTGTATATAATTTAGCAAGCATCGACTGTCTAGAATGGAGTATGATACATTTCACATCAGATGCAGGTCTGGTTGACTGGTTAAAAATACAGCACAGAAGATGGTTCTGCTCTCTTCATTGCTCTTTGACGACCATGAACACCAGAATCTGTTCAGCACTTGAAAAACTTTTCCCAAAAGCATTCAATCTCAATAACAAAACTCCAACCAAACAGGATTACTAGCTTCTTCCTAAAACTAGGTAATGATTTTAAATGCAGGTAATGTACCTGCAGTTTGGGGAATAAGTATTGTATAGGTCATCTCCAAGGCTGGAAAACTCCACATACCTCTACAACAGTGTCCATTCTCAGGGAGACAGGAAGAATCTTCTCTACTGTTATTTAATCACTGTACAGACTTTAATGCACTAGCGTTTTATCCCTCATATGCCTAACCTTAATGTGGATGGAGGAGGAGCTAAGATCTTATTTGTATTAACTTCATGAAATAGCCCTCACTTTCAGTCATAGCAAGCAGATATGGATAACATCAGAATTATTTACCAAAAAAAAAAAAACCCACTGTTTCAGTATTCCTTTAATAACTGAATTCTCCATGACTAAAGTTTTCTTTGCTGACATTTGATTTTTCTTTATTATACCAGATCTTCCCACCCCCGATGTTTTATCATGTGCATTAAATGCATGTGTCTTTCACACTCCTATGGAACATACTAGCTTCTACTGTTACAGTCTTTACTGACACCTCAACACATCATGCTTCACGTCTTTGCAAAAATCTCCAGAACAGCAAAACAAACAAAAAGTGTCGTCTTTGCTTTTTGAACTACCTTTATAAAAAGCATCACTAAAGCAATCCCGCGTGGTTGGGCAAATGACAATTGCATGAAATTAATACATTCATTGAAGTTGTTCATACTTGAGAGGTCCCTTCACTCCCTGGAAAAGGGTTAAAAGCATTTAACGATCTGGGTTAATAATAGTCAAGTTACTGTGTCGATCAGCTGATGAATTGAGAAAATCATTAATGCTGGATAGAGTGCTTGACCTGCTCTCTCAAAGGCAAAAACTAAAAATGGTTTCCCTTTAAAACACCAAGCAACCTTGAGAGCTTATGTGCATATTTGATTGACACATCTGGTGTGTCAGTATGGTAAGACATTGGCTATTCTCCAATGTGCAAAAAAAAAAATGGAAAAAATGTTTTCTCAGAATTTCGGTAATCAAGGCCAGAATTTTCAGGAAATATTATTAATTTATTCTCAAGAAAATTTATCAGCCTGCCTCCAGTAGCATTATTTTTTTTAAATCCCCTTGCTGTGTGGTAACTTTTTAATCAGCATTTATACGTTAATACACATTTTTTAACAGAGAAATCTAAATTACTGAAACTGATGTCACAAAAAACAATCAAGGGAATTTTTCACTGGCAAACAATTTCAGATAGAGTTTTGCACCAAGCACATATTTGCACTTAAACAGAGGTCCTACTGTGAGCAGGGGGGAAGGGAAGAGCAGAAATGATGAAATGAAAGTGTGACCTATGGCGGTTATGAAGGAGGAGGGTTTTACCGTGTGGACACTTCAGCTTGAAGCCATCTCTGAAAAGAGAAGTAAGAAGATTGCTACTTTGCTAGAACTCAGGGCAATGTTACCTCCCAGATTTACTTATAAAGTACACACAGTTTTAGCCTTTGAATGTTCCCATTAAAAAAGTATAAATTTATTTCTCCAAAAGGACAATTCCTACCTCCTACATCTTTGTCAAAAAAGATTTCCACCTATGAAAGAAAAAAAGAAGCTTATTATGGTGCTCAAAGCTCCATCACATGGTGAAAAGCTGAGATGCTAAATAGAAAGGCTTGTGTATAAAAAAATGACTGTCACTCTGTGCCAAAACATGAAATACACCGAACGATAAACTTTCTAGCTTTAATCTAGGAAAGCTCTTGAACAGAAGCAGAATTTTAAACACAATACCATGAATGGTGCCAAAGTTAAAGGCAGTCAGTATTCACTTAAACATACTTTAGTGACTTCATGAATTTGGAACATAGAATCATAGAATGGCTTGGGTTGAAAAGGACCTCAAAGATCATCGAGTCTCAACCCCCCTGCCAAGTGCAGGGTTGCCAACCACTAGACCAGGCTGCCCAGAGCCACATCCAGTCTGGCCTTGAATGCCTCCAGGGACAGGGCATCCACGACCTCCCTGGGCAACCTGTTCCAGTGCATCACCACCCTCTGTGTGAAAAACTGCCTCCTAATATCTAACCTAAATCTCCCTGTCTCAGCTTAAAACCATTCCCCCTTGTCCTATCGCTATCCACCCTCACCCACAATCGATCCCCCTCCTGTTTATACGCTCCCTTCAAGTATTGGAAGGCCACAATGAGGTCTCCCCGGAGCCTTCTCTTCTCCAAACTAAACAAGCCCAGTTCCCTCAACCTTTGTTCATAGGAGAGATGCTCCAGCCCTCTGATCATCTTGGTCGCCCTCCTCTGCACTCGTTCCAACAGCTCCACATCTTTCTTGTGCTGGGGGCCCCGGGCCTGGACACAGTACTCCAGGTGGGGCCTCACAAGAGCCGAGTAGAGGGGGACCACCACCTCCCTCTCCCTGCTGACCACTCCTCTTTTAATGCAGCCCAGAACCAGGCTAGTTGAACCAGGAACCTTGAACCAGTATTAAGTACAAATTTCTGAAGCTGGATTTTCACAGTTCTTAGTCTGTATCTGCTATCTCCTCACTTTGTGCATTTAGCCTGCCTATTTACAGAAGCCTCACTTCTGTGTACATTAAAGAAAAAAATCTTTGGCTACATCACCAGAAATGTATTAACTGAAACTGTTTACATGCTTTGAAGATGAAAGAAACATACATTTACTTAGCATTGTTGAATGTAGTTCTTACTGAATCTAATCTAAATGGTAAGCTTGATCCAGAAAGCCTAATATTCTCTACTTATAAACTATATTATAGTTAGTCATGACTTAATCTAGACTATCCTTTAACTTTCTATTCTATGTAGGTCTTGCATCTTCATCACTGGAGTACTGGACAGGAATAAAGAAAAAGTGTTGTTGCTTCATCCATAACCACTACTGATACCATGGTCAGAGTTCAAAAACAGAAAGGTCCTATGCTCGCAAACAGCAAATATCAGTGTTCTAGAACAACAGAAATACCATGCATCTTTAATGAACACAGGTGTTATCTATTTCCTAATTTTTTAATTTATTTTCTAAAATGATGCTTTTGCTCCCCCAAGACAGCTTTTATTTCTTGTATTTTGCTCTGCATGCTGAATTTTGTTCTATCAAATTGCTGAGAACACCTAGAACAAAGCTCCAGAAAATATCAACAATTAGATAGTTATTTGCAAATAGTGTTTGAAATGCAAATAATTACAAAAGTCTACCTTTCATTCAACTTGTAATTGCAGGGTAGAATGGAGGACAGGTGGGTATTTCGAGCTCTGTTAAGCACTAACATTTTTAAGCATCTCTCTGGGTACGGATTTCAATTGATGGCTGATGTGTCATTACTTGCTTAGAAACCTTGTAAAATAATGTAAACAACACAGCCAATCTTCTACAAAACTTAGTCTTTGTATTTTCTTTATCAGTACTTAACACAGTTGTTCCTAATTAAACTACAAGTGCAGGGAAATTAAAAAAAAACACAAATGCAGCAACGATCTAGACTATTGGATAAACAGTAATCTTGCAAGAAACATGCAAAAAGAAGCAAAGAGAGGTTAAAGGATGCATGCGCTATTGCTAGAAGAAATATAATTATTAAACCAGAGGCAGTCCTCATTTTACATGAAGTCATCTCTAATTTTAGCACTGGTCAGCAAAAGCAATTATCTGTAATGAAAACAACCTGATCTGGCCTAATGATATCAGGATCATTTTAGCTTGGACTTGCCCAATTTTTACAGTACATTCAGGAACAGCTTAGAGCAAAATTTTAAAATTTCACAAACTGAGGGGCTTGCTGGCTTGACAATGTAATGTGTTGTTACTTATGCACTGACCTTGAAATCTAGGACACGAGCTTTAATTATTCCAGCAGATTCCACACCAAAGAACAAGAAAATCTTCCATAGACAGTAATTCTTGGAATAATCCGTAACATCAAGAAGGATGTAAAGGATCACAATATGCTTAATAGAGAATATAAATACAATACTTAACATTTTGCTCATGAAGCTTAATAACCTGAAGTCCAAAAACAAGCAAGATTTTTCTGGAGAAGAAACTTTAACAGAGCTTGTCAAGTGTTATTTAATACCACCGCTCAGCTTCCTGCTCATTGCAATACAAATCACCCATTTTATAGTGATTTGTAAGTGCAATTTATTCAGGCAAGGACCAAGTATGAAGTGGGGAATGGCACACACAAGTACACTGGTGACAATACTGACCTGTTTTCAGGCAGTAGTGTGCCATGCCTGATGCACTCATACAGTGCTTGCAGGTATTATTTAACACATACAATGGAATAAAAAGTGAGAGGAGTCTAATATGAACGATCTTTTCTATGTTCAAAGAAAGTTAAGTACTATAGGCAAAAACAACTTTAAACTCCGTTACTGTCTTTGAAACAACTGAAAGCTAAACAAGAGGGTTTGAAAAACTGTACAAGACCTTCGCTGGTTCAAACAACTAGAACTTGGACAGACAATGGATATCCTTAACTTATCCACACACCAGCTGGGGATTTTTGTCCCTACAGCTCTCCTGGCAAAAAGACACAAGTGATAGCTCCTTATCTATTTCAGGCCAGCTGGCCTGGCCTGAAGTAGGTCAAGAAAAGCTATGAATTCTTCAGACAGACTACAGGAATGGCAACCTCTATAGAGAGAGGGGATAAACTTAGGAACATTTTGAAGCTACCAGTTATTTGCAAAGGCAATCATAAATCCATAGCCTCAGTCAACTAAGGAGATTAAATTTGCCTCTTGCTGTTTGTATCCTTTTCCAGATAAAGTTCCAACTGTACTTGAAACAATTAATTACAGAAACATCATAAGGCAATCCTCCAAGTCACAAATTCAATTCAGACAGTAGAGACACACACAAAAAGATTGCTGACTGTATAGAATGAGACTCCAACTCTGGGAATAGTGACAACTTCTC
This sequence comes from Numida meleagris, assembly GCF_002078875.1. Classification (NCBI taxonomy): domain Eukaryota; kingdom Metazoa; phylum Chordata; class Aves; order Galliformes; family Numididae; genus Numida; species Numida meleagris. The sequence continues at coordinate 64,650,824 of NC_034412.1, read as the reverse complement.
TCACTGTACACAGAGTGAAAGTTGGCAGCTTCTCAAGCAATGTTCAAGTTAGCAATATCACCACCATATCTTCTTACTCCCTCAGTCAGGGTCATCAGCAGCCAAAATTATTTAACAAACAATACTGCTAGTAAAGGAGTACTGAAAATGGAGATACTAATAAACGTATCTTGGAGATCTCAGATGGTAGGGATTGCACAGCGTGTTCTCAGTAGGTCAGTGTAACCATATGGTCAGGCTTACTGGGGAACTGCTTCATCTCTGCTTTTGTCCTCAAAAATATCTGGGGTTAATATATGATGCTTCCAAGTGTTCACCATAGTTGAAGAACTCAGTCTTCTAAATAAATGAGGAGCAAATTAGGCATTCACTTGAATTTAATAACGAAACGGAGCTGTTTTTGTAACCTATAGTTCTAAGTAAGGTTCTCTTTCTATCCTTTTGTTCATTTTTCAGTCAAAGTATTTCATTAATCTTGTTCAGCAACATGCTATTTGCTGCTAAAATTTGCTGATCTCTGTAGAGTGCTTAAGCATCCTGTGATAGCAAGTACTACTAATACCCATGAAAAGATAACAAAACTTGCACTGAAAAACATGCCTTCCTCTCTAGATTGAAGGAAAAAGACACAATGCTGAAACAAGCACAACAGAATTTAAGAGTAATACTAACCAGAGGTAAAGAAAACAACAGCAAGCAGCAGAAAACTAAACTAATTTTGCAATATGAAAATGGGAAGTGGTTTTCCAGTATACTCAAATAAGACTGGTTCAGAATGGTGCACAACGGAAAAAAAAGAATAAATCAGAAGAGATCAGACCACTGTAATGGAAGGTGTTTGGATAGAACTGGAAATATTTCTCTATTCTGAATGCCAGTGAAGCACATGATTGAATTTCAGTGGTTAACTTCATTACTGGGAGAAAACAGAATGATTGGTGAGTTACAGCTTATCCTCAGTCCAGTTCACCGCTAAAGTATAAGTATTAAGGAAAGACATTTGCAACTGAAATGGAAAGATTTAGAATATGGAAGAAGAGCTTCAAAAGTCTCGTAATGTGTGACTGAGAAATGAAAGGCATGTAAGCCCAACATAAAGATATACAAAATAATAAAAATGTGAATACAAATTGGTCATTAGTATTTACCACAATTTATAGCACAAAACCAAACCACTGATGTTGAACACAAGCAATTTTTGAAGAGAAGAAGATAAATATTTCTACACAGTACATAATTAACCTGTGGCAGTTTTCCTGGAGGTATTATTAAGAACAAAAGTTTAGCAAGATTCAAAAAGGATTTAGACAGTTATATGCACAGTGAGAATATCTATGGCTACATTAGATGAGATTTAAAAAAAACATGAGATTTCAACCCTGATGTTTCAGTGAATAAGTCAACTTCTCTCTGGTGGGCATTAGAAATAATTTTTCCCAATAGGCAAACTGCTCCAGAATTAGGCATTACAGTGCTTCCTTCACTTACCCTTGAAGGAACTGGTGCTGAGCACTCAGATTGCTAAAAAAAAAAAAAAAAAAAAAAAAAAAAAAGATGTACTTCGGTACTTCGGCTATTTCTGCCTTTCAAGTACAAAATTACGTATTATTACACAATTCAATTATGTGTGATAATGAGCTTACAGGATTTGAAAATTAGAATAAGTCTTGTATCATCATTTCCTTTAATTATCTAGTTGTAAATCACTGTAGGATGACAGCTTTGCCTTTGCAAAAAATCTGTTTGTGTGCACCTTTCCTTAAAATCGTGGCATTTCACACTAGATCTTATTCTCTGGTCCTGTGCCTCTGTAAAACACGCAGATAATTTCATGTGCTGTGAACATTCCTGTCAAGAGGATGCATCTAAATTCTGCTTTTCTGTAGCTTACCACTCACTAAAATGTGACAACAGTTCTCATGACATCTATTGTGGGTAAGGTGACATCCTTTCAGTAGCACCATTACAATTTAGCCAGCTTTTATAGCTTTACTAGGATCCCCAGTAGCCTGCTCTCCTTTCTTGCAGTACACAAATGTTCTCTCATGTTACATTATTTTCCCACCCATGCCAAATCTTAATAAATACAAAGACCTTCAGGTTGTTCCCAAAGGCAAAAATCTTTTCAACAGCTAATTCAGATTGTGAGAATAGCTTCAGAAGTCAACGAAGAATCTCAAAGAATAATCTGAAAATGGGACACTTTTATGTTCTTCTATCCAACAACCTACACTTAGCCTGGAAAAATGTTTGTACACAACCTCAACACATAACAGCCACATGAAAGGAACAATATGTGGAACTAGACAGTTCACTAAAACATCCTCAATCCTGAACCAAATGAGGAGAAAGGGCTGACACATGAAAACACGCAGCAGTCCCAGTTTGAAGTACTGTTTCTCAACTATGTTCTTTGACCAGTTAGTGTAAGACATAAAGCCAGTTTTCAGAGCAAGAACCAGATTTCCCTAGGTAGATCGGTAAAGCAGATTAAGATTAGTATCTTAAATATTCAGCTGACAAGATATAACATACTCTCAGTGTCAACTAATGCAATGTTAAACTCTCTCTGTTGTTCAGAAAAAGGAATAGAAAGCCAGAAGACTGTCTCCTAACCTCAACTCTTTCCTCTTATTCCAGCTGAGAGAACTAATGATTAGCATTATTTCATGAGATAAGCATGTTTCAAAACACTACTGCAAGGTGAACTGGATTTCCTCGCATTCAAGGAAAATACTGTTAAGTCTTATGTAAAAGCCATTATCCCTACCTGCCCCTTTTCTGGCAACAATCTTTTTTGTTGCATAGAAAACTAGATCATTCATCTGCACATTTGTCTTGACTGCAGCACACCCATGAGACTAGACTTCTCAGAAAACACAAACAGTAAAAGGATTTAACTGTAGAGATGGATTCTTTCAGCACAGATGAGAAAGTTGAGTTGCTCAGATCTGAAAATATTTACCAAGTCCAAGACAATCAGAAAGAACTTCTGGATGCTTAAAGAGCTTAACAAGAACCAATGTACTTAATAGAGTAGGTGAAAGATTGAGAAGCACATTTTCCAACTTGCTTGACTAGTTCCCAATTATATTTTCTGGATATAAATAAACAGAAACTTAGCAATCAATAGCAGAGTGGCAACTGCACTTTCAGAGGTCATGCCACACTACTAGCGAAAGACAACATCCTTTGTCTGCTACTTTTATAGAAAAGTCGATGCTTAAATATCACTGAATTTGAATATAGATATAAATGAAAAGAATACACCCTTGGATTCTCTATGAACACGTTAGTTTTTTTCACCATATGCCAAAGACATCTAATTTGAATTAAAGGAAAAAAAGCAACTATATATTTCTTTTAAAAGAATCTGGCATGCATACAAAATGTGAAATACTGTATTTTTATAGATTACATTGTAAATTAATGTAAATAACTGTGTTGAAAATGACTGGCATTTTTCAAGGGTATAAAGAGAACTGCTTGACTATAGATCTCAGTAAATGATATAAAAAACTTTAATAGCAGAATCTGCACATGACCGTATTGTCTGAATTTCACTTACACTAGGCTCAAGCTATTCTAACATCAGGCGGGTTTTTGATTGTTTCTGTTAGTTGGTTTTTTGTTGTTGTTTGTTTGCTTTCTTTTTCCCTGCAGAAAACAACAATATAACAGCAAAGGAAACGTCTTCACTTACAGCTCAAGGTCATCCCTAGAGACTGCTCATTCTAAGTAAGTCTGTGGGTATAGTCAGGTGGAAGTACACTAATTACAGGTGCAAACTCAATGAAACCAATTACTGGTGCAGACCATCAGCTCAGAGGAAGGTAGTGGTTTTAAATAAATAAATTGTCATTTTTACATTTACCTTAATTAAAGAATCTACGATTTCTTTAATCATCTCTAATCCCATTAGATTAACAGCTGATTAGACAAGAATTACTTTTTGTTTGGTCAAACTTGAGTAACCACATGTGACTTTCAGTAACTTGCTATGGATTTGTCTATATTTCACTGTGAGCATAGAAGACATTTTCCCATATCAGCAGTTAGGTGGTTCCATTAACCTGAGGCTGTAAAATATACATAACATATACTGTACTCAATACAGTCAGATGGGCTACACTGATGGGCTTTTGTAGCAGATGTCTTTTTTATTTCTCTGAAATAACGTAGCTACTGCTACAGCTAAAATTTGTAATAAAAAAATGTAGCATACATCCCAGAGAGATTATCTACTAACTACTACAGTTCAAACAGCCTGGGATGCTGGATGCTCAGAGTCCCTAGCTGAATCCAGATTCAAAATTTACAGCAAGCTTCCATATTTATAATTGATGATGATATTAATTACAGACATACAAGCACACACACTATCTTCATCTCCCTTTGAGGTGTTAAATATGAATATATAGCCACAGGTTGTTGCTTGAGAGAGTATCCCTAACATATTCTTTTTAATGCAGAGGGCATAAAATTCTCATTAACAATAATTGGAGTTAGAAGCAGGAATCCCAGGAAAGATGTGTTGTCTCATTAGATATTAACTAGAAATACTGTAAAATATTCTGTTTATGCATTGTTAGAATTCTGAAATCTTTTTTTTTCATCTTTCAAATTAACACCTCTATGAATAAATCATTCAGAGCCAAATGAAAGCTCCTGCAATTCCAGAAACCATGTGTATACTCGTAGCTCCCCTAAGGATACAGCCTTCCCAATACACTGCAGAGTTATAAGAAAACAGTTTTACAGCACCTGCATCCTGTACTGCACAGGTAATTAATCTCCACCACAGTTCAGAGACCAGAAAGTTCCAGCTATGGCATCTCTCCTCAAAATTCCTGCCATATTGGAGCTCAAAAATTGCTGTTGGAGTTCTGCTTCATGATAAGCAAGGTTCTGAATGTTTCATTACTTTTTGCCTACACGCAGAACCACATCACTGCTTCTTCATCGAAGAGAACATGAACAAGAAGATAGAGATCTCTTTAGGAGTCAAATAAAGAAGTCGGAAGAAAGTCTTCTGTCAGGCACCCATCATTCCCAATAGTCAGCCACAAGTGGTTTACAGCTCCATCAGAAAACTGATTCTGTTCAGACAGAGATCTTTCTGAGTCTCAGAAAGCGTACTTTTATATTCTGCGTATGTCAGGATGAAATTTTCATTTGTAGCTGAAGTCCGTCTCTTAAAGTCAGTCAAAGTATTTCTACAGACTTCAGTGGAAGATGTCTGATGGTCACAAATAAGAAAGATGATCCTTTCAACTGCCACTCCCAACTGAGAGATGACACGTGGTCATTTGTTTAAAAAAGCAATTACGTCCTTAAATCTATATTTTCTTTTGTGAACAGGTCATTTTACCAGCAAATAAAATTCTGAGGGATTCTTCAGTAATTGATTTCCTAGAGCATATCCACATAAGGATACAAAGTAAGTTCAAAACAAACAGAAGTGTAGTTGAACAGTTTAGACAAAGCACCCATATCAATTCTCACTCAAGCTAAACTACAGTCTCTTCTTATCACAGTTGTTAACTCAGAGAATATGTCCCTCTTACGAATAAAAAAACAAAAACTTTTTCTACAGGATGTAAAGCATCTCAAAAGAGAATAACTGTCAGTCCCTTAAAGAAAGTAGCAGTTGCTGGCAATGTTTTTTTTGCAAATTTAAAAAAAAAAAAAAAAAGGAAAAGGATCAGCGAGAAAGCACTATCCTCTTATTGCCATTTCATTGCTCGATTGGTCAAAACTGACAGTGTGATTTATCATCTTCACTTCATCTGTTAGGGTTAAACCTTTCCAAAACACTGCAGGACTGTAAAGGACACTACTCTTAACCTCCTTCTTCTTCCATTAATTCACTGATAATTCAGTATAGTTGGAGGTGCTTCACCAAATCCTTTTGCGATGTTCTTACTACTCTGTGGCACAATCAAATCTCTATTACAAACCCTAAGATTCTAACACTTAAATCCTGAAGAACACTAGATAAAAAGAAAATATATTCATGTGTATGGTAAAAACAAACACACAGAAGTATAAAAACCACACACAAGAACAAGAAAGGTAAAACAGGTTCTTGGGGCTTCCTTCTGTTGACAGCAATGATAAATCTCCCACTAGACCTGACATTACACTTCAGTAATTAGATTTTAGTGTCACTGAACAGTCCTGCAGGATTTAACAACAGAAGACGTTTGCAGGACATACCTCAGTACAAGATTTCTTCACATCTCCAGTAGCTTCTTGGTTCAGCCCCACAGGCTACCAAATGATTACTGATTTTTCTACATGCTTTCAGTATTTCTTGACTTCAAGCAGGCATGGAAAGTATACAGCTTATGGAATCTGACTTTGCAATCCAAGTCCTTGAAAAATAAGTGCTTTCTGATTATACTTCGACTCTCTTCACAAAGTTAGGTATTAACTGTCTATATTTTGACATGTTTCTGTGTAAAGGGCACCAACGTCTTTCCTATAATGCTATCAATTTCTCAAACAAGGTATATAGTTACACATTGTTCTGGAGTTTCCCAGAAACAGAGCACGCGCATTTCTTAGCTCAAAGGCAATGGTAGCTTATATAATCAACCAGGTGCAATAAAATCAAGCAGAGATGTTTGGCACCCATAGTGTGCTTGCTTTGTTGTCATGGTTTTGTGATTTCTTTGTTTTCAGTATTCTACATCATAAAATCACGTAAAGCACTAGCAGTTAAAGAGTTAATGTCCTGCGGACTGCCTTTTTTGGGCGTTTTGGTTCTCCGAGGGGGAGGGGAGGAGCTGCACTCCCCAGGGGTCTTTGCGTCTGGGAGGGGCTGGTGAAGCCGCCTAGCAGACCAGGAGTCTCTTCCTTCTCTACCTTCCTGAGAAGCACGTGGTCCCCCTGTAGCTTACGGTGTAAGAATCTCAGCTTGTAACTCTCTCTGTTTGATTTATTGGCCTCAATTTCGATATAATATTTAGTAAATTAACATTTCTCCTCAGATTGGTGCCGCTGTTTTGTTTTAGATCTATCTACGAGTTCCCTACCTTTCCCTTTTTCCCTTTGTCTTTCCCAGGGCATGGGCCCGCGGGTCCCCTACTGCATTAGCTGCCTGACCAGTCCGGGCCTGTGGCCCTTAAACCACTGAAATTTTTTTTTTCTTTTCCCTATTTTCTCTCTTTTCTGGGCCTCTGGGCCTGCTGTCCGCCTGTCACGGACACAGATCCTTAGATAACTCCGTGACATTTGCCTACCTTAAAGAGTCATCTTCCAGTTTAGAAGTGACTGCTGGCTTCTATAGTTTCATTAGTCCTGTTCTCATCACCCTAGATTCAGATTAGCATGACCCAGTGATTACTTGGGACTATATCTGCATTTTTCCACGCAGAAGAACAAAAGGGAAATGACATATATATCTTACCATCCACCATGCAAAAGACAAGTACGGAATCATCTCCATTATACATCTCCCGTACTGTTTTACAAACATCTAACCCATAAGAGTAGATGAGTGGTAACATGCTTATACTCACAATTTTGTAACAAAAAACACTGTCATGAAAACAAAAGATCTTAGTTCCAGATATATATTGCCCATACAAATTTATTGTGCTCTACTGTATCTAAAATAAACCTTATATGGTATTTTTTCAAAGAATGTTCCCATTGTCTTCAGTGCTTATTTATGGAAACAGGTTATGTAGAAAATGTAATACTACATCCTAACATTTCCTCCAATCAACATGCCTCACCTTAAAAAAGATACAACCCTTTGTAACACTTCACAGCCCAGATATCCTAATACAACTGTAGAGTCACTACTATGAAATTGCAGACTCTGCATAACTGGTGTATCACAATGTTTTGACTAGCTCATCGTGCTTTATCCAGAGATTCCTTCACACAACTAAACTACATCCATGAACAGAAACACCCATACACATACTTGTAAATAAATCTTACATTGCTTGAAATTGCAAGTATTTGTATATGAAAGGTTTTGTTATTATTCTCCATTATTTACACATTGGAAGTCTAAAGTGTGGCATTTTCTGTCCTCTCAGTACCCTGTTTTGCACTCTTAATAACAGTGTCACAGTTTTTGTTGCTGGTGGAAACCATGCACCAGCTAGAAATATTTTACAATGTTGCACCGAATGCATCCAAGAACTATGATAAACTCCCTATTTTTTTCCTGCATAAAACAGCCAAAATAAAATGTGAAAAGATGTATAAACAGAATGCCCTGTATTGTATGATTCTATGAATATTTCAGTCCATTAACTAGTCATGAAAAATTCCGCTAGAAATGTCATTTTTATTCACTTTTTACTTCCATAATTCTCCTGCTCTTCCAAACTAAGGCTTTTGGAAAAAGCAGAGTCTTGCTATGATCTTTACACAGAGCCTAATCAGAATGCATCAAGAGTTTGGTTGTGGATTCTAGGAAATAACCTAACCATGGCACCACTCTGGTGCACACCTGCTAACCAGAATTTATACACATATATATGCATACGTAAAAAAATTGGCTTTTGCTTATCCACAATAAACAGTTGCTTAACAGAGTCACTTCTACTCTGTGCTGTCAGGCAGAGGAAACTGACAAAAAGCATTACATACTCCTTATTTTGTATAAATATGTAACAGTATTACACTTTTTTATCACTTCAAACGCTCCTATTTATTCATGCTTACCAGAACAGTTCCTAATTTATACTGCATCTCTAATGCAGTTGTTAATGTAACATTTCTCAAGGGCTAGTCCTAGCCCTTCTCCCTCGGAAGAAAGGTGAGACACACATTAGTTTTTCAGGTCTGTGTACTGTGCTCTCGAGGACTTTCTGCACTTCCTGATCTGTGGCTTTTATAACATTCATTTGCTGTTCAACATTCCTATATGCTTCTGATCAAAAGCACAGATTTCCATGCCCTGGTTGCATATGGGTTGTTTTGCATTCACTTTAATTATTCAACCCTCAGATCTACAATATCAGTTCTATTGACAACACCTGAAAAACAACACATTCCAGATCTGAACTAACTTTTATAATCCCCAAGTCTCAGTGGCAGCACAAAGCTATAATACTCCAAGTTGCAAGTAAGGTTATTACAAAACAGAAAATTCAAAACTGATTTTTTATTTCAAACACCGTAACAACAGACTTTTATTCGTTTGAAATACTGAATCCTCTGCTAGAGAAAAGACAGCACGTCTTAGAAACACAGGACATATAACCCCTTTTTTACTAGAAAAGACACTAAAGCAGATCACCCAGAGCTAAAGACACATCACTTCCAAACTGAGCTGATTTTGCTTTCTTCCCTGCCGCTGTCCGTAAAGGGCTGGTTCTGGTCCAAAACAAGTATGTTCAAATGTGTTTTTTCTTAAAAATATTTTTGAAGTTGTGTCAGTATCTTTAAACTTTTTTTTTTTTTTAACATTCCATACTAAATGCTATTTAAAATTTGAAGGTTTGCATATTTAGTTCTAAAAGGAAAAAAGAAATAAGGGGAAAAAAACTAAATAAGGGGAACATTCAAAAAGTACAAAACTGAGATTGAATTTCTGAAAGGCAAATTTGGTTTTAAGAATCAAGTAATTTTAATCCCAATTCTAGGAAAGTAAACTTTATGGGTCTTTTTTTTCCTGATTGTTTTTCCAGAGGTACACTGATCTGCTCTTTGGAGAGTGAGACAGAAAAGACAGGCTTTCCAGAATGCTTCTAGTTGGCCATTTTTAAAGTGCATGTCATCGAGTCATCTTAAAATCATTTCATTGCATGACTGCTCATCCCAGGACACAGCTTTGTCTGAGACTACATACAACTTACCTGCTCCTAGAGCCTAATCAAAATTTTGAAATACCATCTTATAAGAAATCTGCTTTCAACTTCATAACTTCATACTTGCACCTGAGAGGAGTTAATTAGTTTACAATTTTATGTAAAGGCACACAGAATTTGGCTTTGGATGCATCCAGAACCCAGTATTGAAGGCTTGTACACTTCTGTGAAAATCTACTTCCTTGTGACTCCAATCTTCTTATGCTGTTTCAGATGCCAAGTTGTATTGCAAAGTTTACTGTTAGCATATACTTCCTAGGGAAGCAAAGCTCTCTCATCCCCTTAAGACATTACCAGTGTTTAGTGTTTGCATATTTTACTGAGGGCTAGACAATGTCACCGCAACAGTCTAGAACAGCATGCTTTTGCACTAGAGCATTCCACAAGGGTGACTGCAAATTAGTCAGAGGCAGTTCCATCCTGCTTCCCTGTTGTAGTAGAGAGAGAGTAATTAGCTGCTGGCCTATACCAGCAGCAAATCATAAACCCTTCTGCCTTCAAACATTAGCTTAGCTGTGCCAGCCACTGAATGCAAAGAACAGAAATATATCTCTGTCCATCTTCTACTTCCATTGGTCCAGAGAATCATCATATGGGTACTTTCGTTGACTCCTGAGTAACCAATCTAAGAAGTCTTCTTGAGAAGACTGGGAAGGATTTGGATTTGCTCATATGTGATATCCAAATCATAATGCGGTCCTGTGTGATTGCAAAAGCTTTCCAGTGTTCCTCAATGGGAAAAGCTGCCTACACCCATGCCACGGTTCCTATACATCATTATACTACGATAAGTCTCCAGGTAAAAAAAAGAGGTTAAAACTAGAGCAGGATCTGGAGCTGAGTTTTATAACCACTGCCTGGTGTTATCTCTATTATACATCACCCAACTATATCAGGTTTTTGACTCTGTCTAATAAACACAATGCTTGCCATTTAACTTAGAATAACATGAAGCCATTCCACAAGCCTAACTTTGAGAAATATTTAATTGAAGTATTTATTTTGATATTCCTCTTACATGGTCTTGAAATACATGTTGTAAGAGCAATTTTTCTTCACAGCTATCAGCTGAACAGCAAAGTAGGACAAACACATCCATCTAACTCAATGGGCCAAACATAAAAATATAAGCCTTTCACAAATACTTGCAAGAAATCATGTTTTATCATTTGAAAGATGGAGTCATTGCATTGGCATTAGAGCCTATGCATTAGATCAGACAGCAAATGAGATATTGATAGAACTATTTTGAACACTCAATAAGCTTTCTAATGATTGATAGCTTTGAGCTGACTCTGGTAATATCCATGCCTGCACTTGGAAACTAGAGATTGAAACTGTAATGCTCTTTGTGGAATTCATAAACATAACTCAAATTTAGGCAGTGGCTCCAGTAGCAGGATTTGCATGGAGCTCTTTCTTCATAGCAAAAGACAAGAATGACAATACTTTTCACTTGTTTTAATATTTCCATCTAAATCTAAATAAATCAGTGTATCAGATTAGATCAGGGAGGGAGAAGACATGAGAGACACTGAGCAAAAGAATAATCTCATGAACCAGAACTTCTCCATGGTCATTGTGCTTAAAATGTTGTGTAGATTAATCCCACTGATGCCTACAGAAATTGAAACAGTAAGTTACTGGATATTTACTCTGAGTAAAGAACCAAAGTTTTTCCTCATATAATTTTCTGTACTATATTAAAAAATAAAGTGGCCAATTGCCACATCCCATCCATTAGTCCTTTACACCATTAATAGAGGGGATAAAGCAGCAGAGGAGAAAAATATGGCCATGACTTATAAGAAATTTGATAATTATCAATGTGGTCCTAATGTTGCTGGATTTTCAAAAACCATGCATTCCATACCTTCTCACCATAAACTTCACTCATTCATCTGAAGGAGGAATCCAATGCAAGAATATTTCTTGCATTTATAAATTTTTCTCTTTATTTATTTTAGTGGAAAAATGAAGGAATTTTATTTCCCTAACCTTCATCAAATAATGAATGACATTAAAGACACTATCATTCACTTGATTTAAATTTCCAAGCTCCAGGCTGATAGTAACACTCTGAAACAACTTCTATGTGAATTAAGCGTGAATTACAGCCATGCACATAAATGGTTATCAACCAAGTTTCCCTTCAATTTCTTCCAAAACTGGGTATAGGAAAATAGTGGAAGAAGTAGACTAGAAGTCTTATCATTTGTAAACATTTGTTTTCCCTTGCAGTCTTACTGAAGTACTATTCACAGGGGTATTGGCTCACACTTGCAAGATGTTTACAATCCGGATATTAGTAAAATAAAACATAAAATACATTAAGATTCTGTACACTATAGAAGAAATCCATAAGAATTACTTGATCAAATTAACTGTTAAAATCTCAACTGTAACAGACTACTGATGCAACTTTAATTGCCATTAAGATCAGTGATGCAGTGACACTTCAGTACTCTCATGCATATTCCCCTTCTGCCCTCTCTTCACCTGACATGCATTCATTTCTGTCCCCTCCTGCACACCACAGACAACAAAAGCGTGTGTATAGTTAGGGATTCTTTTTGGAATCTCTGGCTGTCAGCAGAGGTAGCTCTTCTTTCACTTACTTGCTATTATGCCAGCGTGAGTCTACAGTCATCAATAACGCTGCTCTTGATTTATGCAGTCATGTGAGATTAGGATCCATACCTACAATGAACACAATTCAGCACATGTTGATTTATTGTCATAAGCTACTCAACCAAAATTTCCTTCACAGCTAGTATTCTGTCCCAAGGAATTGGTACCCTTTTCCACTGCAGTGCTTCAATCAAGTGTTTAATATCCATTCTATAGCTACCTCCTTGCTCTTTTCTGTCTTTCTATAAAAACTATGTCTGAACAATGGAGTTTGGACTTGAATAATCATCCCTAAAATGAACTTCACGGTATCTAGACAAAAAAGTGCCCATTTTTAATTTATACTGTACGGGCACATGATGAAAACTGCTTGAAAAGTTAGTTCGCTACAACACTACAGTTGCGAGATGCTGAAACTGGAGATACAAAATAGCACAGTATCCTACATAGAAGTGAGAAAAGAAGCACACTAGGTGTTGATGAAGTAGTTTAAGACAAACAGTGGGGACAATAAAGGTTTTGGAAATTAACTTATACTGTGCTGTTTGCTTATTTTTATTATACTGACTGCTTGATCTAATAAAAATTTAATGAACAAGCATAGATTGCAGTCTGCTAAGGAGCCATGCCCTGAGTAATGAAATAAAAGTAACAAACATACTGTAAACTTTATTCCAACACTTGCATCCCACAACAGAAACAACTGGGGAGTGAGAAGGTTCTCAAATTATATAAATAAAAAAATAGGCACAAGGAAAACCAAACAGAGAAAAACCTACTCACATGGGTAAATGTAATTTTTCAGGTTGAGAGTTGGAAATGACTTCCACTAAATCTTTGGTTGTTACACATAATTTAAAGTGTCTATACCATATGCACTGAGGTGATTTCAAGTATGAAAATCTGGATTTTTATATTAATTGGAAAATAGTTCTTCTGTACCTAGCACTAGCCTTTAACTTTTTTTTTTTTATGGTTACAAAATTGAAAAAAATAGAATCACAGAATCCTAGAATCATTAAGGCTGGAAAAGACCTTTAAGATCAACTAGTCCAACTATCAACCCATCACCACCATGTGCACTAAACCATGTCCCTAAGTGCCACATCTACATGTTTCTTGAACACCTCCAGGGACAGTAACTCCATCACTTCCACGTCTTGGAGAAGGAAAGAAAAAAGGCTATAATAGATAATCACTTAGGCTTAAAATGACTCATTCCCCCCCAAAAGGTTGCCAATGAGCATGTAGGGCTGTATTTGGAATGTGTAGGAGTAAAAATTTGATGAAAATGTTAAAAGGTGATCCTCCAAAAAATTCAGCTTGACACACTGCAAACTGGAGGGAAGTAAGAGTTCTCATTCTGTGTTGAAGCACACAGCTTACATAACAAGGCTTAAAAAGAAAAGGATTTCTGATTGCCCAATGTAATCTCACTTTACCTGAGTAAAATTTTTTTTTAATTTTTTAATTTTACCTGAGTAAAATTAGTTAAGAGCTGTGTATGAAAAGCTACTGTTTTTGATATGGCTGTGCACTTTGCCTGCAGTAGGAGCACATCCGGATTTAGATAGAATTCACTAGCTCACTTGAGGTCTAACTCTACTACTAGAGCTCAGTACAAGTTATTTTACTTCTGCTTTAACTTTGGGAGAAATTAAGCAAGTTTGGCTAATTTGCAGCCATTACAAAAGGAGTAGCATATCCATCCACAAAAGGCAAGACCCTCTGCCTCCCTTGCATGTATGTAGCCACAAAGGAAGGTGCACAACTGCATGTCATAGTCTTAATTTCAGCTTAATTAGGTATTATATACAGAAAGAGGAGATCTTCGTGCTTTAAGTTTGTCAGGAGACTGAAGCAAAATTATAAGTCTGCTTATTTTTACAATAGATGTAACCTTTAACAAACTTACAACTTTTGTTAGTGAGCTTCATAAGTCTGTGAAATTTTATGTAGGATGTCACAAAAACAGATCTGTAAAACTCACCAACAGAAGTTGTAAGTTATTGGAAACTATGTTGATTCAAGGAAGGCAGACAAGAAGGTCAGATAGTTACTAAATAAATACAGCTACTACCAACCTAGCATGTCTCCTCAACACAAAATGTCAGTAACGCTAGAAGTATATGAAGTGGAAGTGTCCTTACCTTAGTCTTATCCTTCACAGCAATTACTGTGATGGACCTTTGATGTTACTTGCTAGGAAATTCTTGTTTTGTATTAAAACAAAATGATGCTTATTTATGCTCTAGCTGGTTGAGAGTTGTACAAGAATATGAAACTTCTGCTCAGTAGAGTTAAATGGCATAATGAACTAATACATGTGGTGAATATATTGAAACATGATTTAAAATTGACACAGTGCAATGCACTGTAATTTAATTACCTGACATTCAAACAGACAAAATTCTGGAAATGCAGTAAGTGTCACTACATAATCATAGCTTCAAATCTAATCAGCTTGTATCATCAGTACAGGCATGGCAGCATCAGAGGGCGATGCTGCAGGATACAGGACACATTGTGCAGGAGCTTGGAGAAGCCTGAGCTCCACACACTTAAGAGCGCAGCCATGCCATGTGCCACCTGCCCCCAGCTCTCACAAAGACCTGGCACACCTCCACCCCATCTCAACTTCAAAAACACCCTAGTTTTGTTTTTCTTTCTCTTTATTTGCTATATGCTGCTTGGATATGGCAGAAAGAGTTCAAATACTTGCCTTGAGCACAAACAGCAAGGAGATGGGTGAAGATTTTTTTCTTTCCTCTCTCCTCCCATTTCTGCTTACAGAGTGCATTTGGCCAGCACACCGGCAGCCTCTCCTGGAGCAAATCAGCTTGCATTCAGGCAGCAAACCGCTCGGGCCTCGTGCAGCCCGGGGATGTCCATTAAAATCCCTTCCCTGAGCCCACCCAGGGGTAATACTGGCTGCTTTTCGCAGATTTTTGTGCCTGGAGCAGACGAGACCTCAGGGAGGCCATATTGAGGGCACGTTGCCAGGGCAGCGCCGTCACACGGGCGATCCTGAAATGGCGTCAGGTATCAGGACACAGCAGGTATCGTGCCACCTCAGGGAGGCGCTGACTTTCCCGCCTTACAGGGCGGCCCCACAGAGCTCAGCGAGGCTCGCGGGTCTCTGCAAAATGAGGTCTCAGAGGTACCATCACCTCTCCGCCTCAGGGCCAGACCAGGCCTGCATTACGAGCACACTAGTAGCTCCTAAACATGTGTAATGGAGAGGGAGTGTGCTACCCTCGGCACACAGCTCAGCAGTAGCCGGGTTCTGAGGACAGGAAGTGCTTGGTGAGGAGACAGTGCTGCTCTGCACCCTCCAGTGCTCCCAGTGGCACTTTGTTTTTCCACAGTTCCTTGGAAGTACAGCAAACCACACAGGCGTTACTCTTTTTGTCTCCTTTGTTCCTCAAGCAGTAGGGAGGTCCTTCAAAGAAACTCTGTTGCCTTTAATTAGATTCAAGCCTATTTCTTCTGTGATTGTTAGACTCCTCTCAAGAGAAAACTTCAAAATGACTTTTACCTTGGCTTTGTGTGCTGGCGAGGATGGCAGAAGGAATGGAGAAAGCTTTATGATACTCAGGAACTGCACCTACGTTCAACAAAACCTCTTCATGCCATCCTGTCTGAAATATCTTCATAGCCTTTATCAAGTATTTCGCACAATAATCTGAAATAACATGCAGAAGCAATTTCAAATGTTAATGTAAGACTTCACCTGGTGGAGACATTAGATGCAATTTTGGATTCATTCTCATTTGTTTTTGTGAACTATAATGTGGAAAATTCTTGAATCAGCTCACCGTGAATTTCAGTCCTATCAGTTTGTTACACTCTCCAAAATTTGGTCACCATCTTTTGTTCAGCTCTGTTCTTGAGTCTCAGGGAGAACTACCAGTAAACTGAAGCAAGAAACTTTTTCTATTATTTTGGGACTGAGAAGAGAAGCGAATGACAAATTTGCCCAGGATCTGTGTGGGAAGTGGAAGACACCTTGCTGCATGCCAACTCCTATGTGCAAGAAAAGAGACTTCCATGAGCAAAACTCAAAAGTAGGTAACAGCTCTCTATGTTTAGGTGATCTGATTTTCAGTAGTGCTTAATGTTCTTTAGATTATTCATTGATTATCAGGATGCTGATCCAATAAGTTTTGATTTTGACACCCCATTTTACACTCAGACATTCTAGAACATGATGCATAGAGCTGGAGAAGCATAGATGCAGGGAAATAAGAAAATGTTTGTAACTGTAGAAGGAAGCATCAGATCTGCTCATATAACACACTGAATAACACCAGGGTATTTTAGAGGAGGCACTGATATCTTCTGCAAATGCAGCTGGAGGATACACTGCCAATTTACTTTTTTTTCCAATGACATTTTGAAAAGACGTTATCTTAGATAATCCAGACCAGTGATTGGTTGGACCAAAATGGGTGCCTGTACTGCTTCTTTTGCACTTGTGGTCTTTGCACTCTGTGCTAGTTCTGGGTCTCTTCTGACCCTATAGGAAACCAATTTGGGGAACCTAAGAAGTAGGAAACCATTTTCTGTGGGTTTCCAGTGCAGTTCCATGAACTGGTTCCTGCTCAGTTGAGTCACAAAGCAAGGGAAAGGAGCATGGAAGGGAGCAGAACTTACCATTTTTTACAACAGGGTGTTTGACTGGCTTAGTTTTAAAATGAAGCCTTTATGCCACAGTCAACACAATTGCTCCCAAAAGCCAGAGACTTGTCT